>NC_059115.1:72664257-72964257 GCF_020740685.1 Jaculus jaculus | reverse complement strand
CAAAACATACCCCTCTCTACTTTCCTTTAATTAATTTAAACGTACAATATGAATGGTCAATTTTTGCTTTTGCTTATAAGGTTAACTATAGGCCAGAATTGTTTGTTTCTTTAATATTGATAACTCTGACTGATGTTGACATTTTTTAAGGTCTACTTGTTTTAATACTACATAATTTAAGGGGAAATCAAGACTAATTAGTTGCTAATGAGAAATGCATATAATGGAAAGCAAATGTAACATTAATGTCATGTACAATGTATGTCTATGTGGTTTTAAAAGGTAGGAACACAACCATTATTCAAAATTAGGGAATGAAATTGTCGTAATAATTACTAGCAGATGTGTTGTAACTTGTGTTGCAAGTCAAAAACTCCTGTCAGAACAATGTGGTGCAATGTTTGCTAGGATGCATTTGATACCATTTTTGAAGGCTTCAGTTTTGACACACACACACGTGCGCACACGCACACACACACACACGCTCCAGCTCCCTGGCATGCTTACAAATTTGAAAAGATTTTAGCTAATACTTCCTCTTCTTCGCATCTCTTTTATTCCCTCATGAGCACAGAGATATTGGCACGCATACACCAGAGTCAGATAAGGTTGCAGTGGCCCATCACTAGATCAGATTGAGGTTCATCATGGTTAAGAAGCATCATGCATGTTTACAGATGGTGTGTTTATCACTGAGAATGTCAGATCCACCCAGTGGCTGAAGTGTCATGATAGGACAATCTCACTGGTTGTTGGTACTCCTCAGGTAGGATAATTTGACCCAGTTTTCCAGCTTCCTGTGCATAGGTCTTCTATTACTGGACACCATCTTGATACCATGAAACAGACATCCCAATGTCCGAAAGTTCCAGACAGAGGAGACTGCAACATTCCTGTTTCACAATTATGGACGACTATGACTAAATTACTGGGCTAAGAGCATGAGGATGCAAGCATGACGGTAAGGAAGGGCAGACAAATGGAGTGGTCCAATTCCCCAGGACCCAGGTGAGCCGGAAGCACAAGGTGGCATTGTGTCTGGAGGTCAATTGCGGTGGCTGCAGGCCCTGGCATGCTCACTCTCTTCCCTCCCACATATCCACCCGCCCTCTCTCTCCTTGTGTCTCCTTGCTCACAAATAAATGAATAAAAATAAAATAAAGTAAAAAATAAAAAAAAAAAGAGACAGGAGAGATGGCTCAGCAGTTAAGACACTCACCTGCAAAGCTTAAGGACCCACATTTAGTTCCCAAGTACATATGTGAACCCCGATGCACAAGGTGGCACATGTGTCTGGAGTTTGTTTGTAGTGGCACACCTGTTTTCTCTCTCTACATAATTGCCTCTCTCTCTCATAAATAAATAAACAAACAATTATTAAAAAAAGAATCACACTAAAGACGAGAAAATGCTTTGCCAGGCATGGTGGCACATGTCTTTAATACTAGCACTTGGGAGGCAGAGGTAGGAGGATCATCGTGAGTCCAAGGCCAGCTTGAGACTACATAGTGAATTCCAGGTCAACCTGGAGTAGAGTGTGACCTTACCTCAAAAAAAAAAAAAAAAAAAGTATGGCGTAGCACATGCTACATATAAAAATATTGCATACCTATAAAAATATATACTTATAAGGAAACATTTTAAGTGTTCCATGCAATAATATTCAAGTTACTGAAATACTTATTTAAATAGCAGTTTAAATATAAGAAAATCTGTTTTGTATCAAATATGTGTATATATTTAAGAAAGGGGAAAAATCTCCAATGTAATATTGAAATAAACTATAAAAAAGCTAAATTGTATGCAAAAGCAAGCATTGAAGTATGTGTGAGCAAGATGAAGTATGTGTTAGCATTCACATTAGTACCATTCAGTAACCAGAAGTATGGTACATGGGCCGTTGTGTCACAGCCACTGGGATGCCTTGTAAAATGCCTGTTGCCAGACATTTCTCTACTTATAGTGTTCTGGGACCCAGAAGTTTCTAAACCAAATACCTAGATGACTCTTAGTCCTGCTGACACTTCAGAAACACTGATGTAGAATGCTATTTTCATAGTCTAATATCTCAGATGGTTGCTCTCTATTTGAAATTCTCAAAGAGTTATGTTGTCAGCTGGTGAACATCTGTCTAGAATTCTAATACAAGCAACAATAATGTGTAATAACATACAGTATCCATTAGTGTTCAACAAGGGTGTTTGTTCTCTGGCATTATGAAACCCAGAATATTGCTATGTGTGTTAAGAACCAGTAGCATAAATCTCAATTTTTGTCCAACTTTATCTCTGATGGCTGTTCTTTCATTTATCATATCTAATGCTTGAGTTGCCTGGTTTCCTGCTATTTTATTATGTCTCCATCTTCTCTCAAAACCAATTTCTTTATAAAAATTATTCTGACAATACTTGCTTTTAGGAGGGAAGGTCAAATGATTACTAATCAACCCATGATTAGGATGGAATGTTAAATTGTTACATGTATTTGCTTTTCAGCCCTCAGGGCCAGGGAGGCTCAGTTTCTGCGATAGTTTGACAATCTCAGCGTCTTACCAACCACACCAAGTTTGTTTCCTGATTCTGCTTCAAGTCTAATCATGTCTGCTGGGGCTCCTGACAGACACAGGGGAGGGTGGGCTCCAGCAGGTTCTGCTCTTGTAGCTGTGCTGTGTGTGACATGTGTTCCTTTGACAAGGTCGGAAGGTGAAGGGGCTCCTGGTTTTAAACTGCTTTACTCACAAGGGGTGTGTACCTCTCCTGGTTGCAGACCACGACCCTTAGCTGGTCGTATGACTTTGCTTCACAGAACGCATCAGAGACACATAGGAGAGGACATGTGTATGCAGGGGGCAGTAACAATTGCCCTAGTTTTGGTCACTTTGAACTTCTAGCTCATTTCTACCTTTCTTGCCACGAGCTTAGCAGATGCACATGACTGGGTGTCAATTAGCCAGGTGGCAGGCAGTGAAGACCCGTCTCCACTAAAAGTCATTCTTCCTCACTTAAGCCAAGTGTAAACAGTTTTTAAAAAGCATTTTTTTTTATTGACCCTCCCAAAGTTAAGTGCTATAAGAATAATAAAGAATGATTAAGATACAGATGGAGAAAAATTATGATACAAAGAAGACAATTTTGATAAAATGAGACCATATTGATAATGTATTTTTCATGAAATTTATTAACTTTTTCAAGTTTCATTAACTTAGAACAAGTTACAGTAAAATTTTAATTAGGTATTAGGAAAATTATGACATTATAATATTATAGCCATTTTCAGGGACCTCAATGACCTCAGTTGTTCATAAGGCTCATTAAAGTGGCATCATGATTGCCAGCTTTTTCTGAATTTCTACAGAAACACATCCAGATAAGTAGATTAATTGCCTGGATCATACTGATAATTTCCAATCCAACTTTTATTCCCCAGTTTTGGGGGTTGGACTCAGAGCCTCACATATGGTAGGCAAGCACTGGGCTATATCCCCAGTCCTGTTATATTTTCAGTGTGTGGCATTGCTAACAAAAGTACATGATGGACGTTGCTGTAAGCAACTGCACAGACAAGTGTTTGGTTCCAACTTTTAAATACGTAGTTTATTTGTAAATGTGCCAGAGGCTGTTGAGTGAGCAAAAACTACAGAAGTAGAGAAGACAGAGGAAGCTTCTGCTGTCCTCGACCTAACCTGGAAGACCACGATAATAAGCCTATCTGTGCAGGCTCACCATCTTGCTTCTTGATAGATGCATCGTTATCTCTTCTAATCTGTATGACAATCTCCTGAGGCATTCACTAAAGAGTGAACACTAAGATAACCCTTCTGGAATGTTTGTAATTCCGATGAGCCACTGTGGGAGGCTTAGAAGGAGGATGTTGGACTATATGAAATGATCATTTTTATAGGTCAGGTATTAAATATTGCAATTTCCTTACAATTCAGTTCAAAGTCTCTGGACACTGCAACCAGACCAAAAATGACTCTGCACTATCTTCCTCTATTATCATGCAAGCAACACTTATGTTAATACACAAGGCGTCATATTCCTCATTCCACATCTGCTTACTGTTTTTCTTTTTTTTTTTCCAGCACTTTTAAAATTTATGACATTTTCAAATATGTCTGTTAGAGAGAGAGAGAGAGAAGGAAAAAGACAGATGGGGAAGGAGAGAGAGAGAGAGAAACAGATGGAGGGGGTGAGTATGGGCATGCCAGGGCCTCCTGCCGCTGCAAATGAACTCCAGACATATTGCCACTTTGCACATCTGGCTTTGCATGGGCACTGGGGAATCAAACCCAGGCCTGCCGTCTTTGTAAGCAAGCACTCTTAACCATTGAGATATCTCCCCATCTCTGGCATTTTCAAATATAGCTTCAACATTGGCCCCCCTTAGCTTTCTTTTTTCTGCTTACAAATCACATGCATCCTTTTCCCCATCCTTTCCACCTTCAAGCTCATCTCTTCATATTCACTTGGTTATGATATCTGTAAGCATGCACATATAGGTGGTAAAATTAAAAGTGTTTATCTATTTGTTTATTTTGGTAGGGTCTCACATCTAGCCTAGGCTGACCTGGCACTCTGTAGCACAGGTTGTCCTTGAGCTCACAGTGATCCTCCTACCTCAGCCTTCCAAGTGCTAGGATTGCAAGCAGGAGCAACCATGCCTGGCTAATACATTTTTTAAAAAAAATTACAGAAGTTATTTGCTTGTTCAGTGCTTTTCAAGTTTTCCATTTGTTTCTTAAGGTTTTTCTTATGGTTCTATACCTTAGATCTATGAGATCTCTTGGAGATATGATTGGTCTTAGCTTAGTGTAAATAGGTTTCTTAAGCTTCCTGATGATGTTTCTAAAAAAAGAAAAAAACATGCAATACTAAAGAAACACATATGATGTAGTAGAGATTCTTGCAGTTGCTTTGTCCGCCGGCTGCCTGTGGGACAGTGTGCGGTGTCCCTGGTCTGAGAAGCCACCATAATGTCTCATGTTCTCAGATCCTGCTTACAGTCACACTTTGTTGTTTCCTTCTCTCAGGGTGGATTTCTCCACCTTCCTTTTCTTTTGTATCACTCTTATTTCCTTTTCTGCCAACAACTGGGAAACGTTTTCACTTTTAATGTTGAATGTTCTTGCACTGCCATGTTACACTCGGAATGCGGTGTCTAAACACCTGGACAAATCGGAAAAGACCAAGAGAAATGTTAATTGCATGTCTACATGCATTTCCTCAGTGCATTTTAGGTTAGAGCCACATAAGGTTAACACATAATTCACCATAAATTAAAGGGCTTAATGCAATACAAAATTGTTATCTTATAATTCTAGAAATCAGAAATCCAAGTAGGTTTCACTGACTCAAAATTAAGTTGTCTGCAGGATCGTGTTCCCTGTGGAGCCCTGAGAAGAGGGTCTGGCCCCTTGACATCTCTAGCTGTTTGTGGCTGACCATACTCCTCAGCTCATGGTTTCTTCACCCTGTAACTATCTGCACAGGTATTCAGAGGACATATTTCTGTGGATTTTAGTAGGTTTATAGAGGGAAATGAGTCATCATCTTTCCGTTTGTTTTCATGGCTGCCAGGAAACTCAGGGCTTCAATTTATGCTCAGTTGTTCAACAACTTCCTTTCTGTATAAAGTCATGCTTATTTTTCACTATTGGCCATATATGCACGTGTTTCAAATCATTTCTGGAACATGGGCATAGTATTTTAACTAAATAACCATGTGTAGGATTGAGGATTTAGCTTGCTTGTATGCTTGAGTCCCTGGGTTTAATCCTTGGCACCACATACATTGGGTATGTGCTTTTAATCCCAGCACTTGGGAGGTAGAGTCAGGGGGATCAGAAGTTTAATTATATAGTGAGTTTGAGGATAGACTGGGCTACATGAGACCTTTTCTTTTCTAAGATACTACATGGAGCTTCTGGTCAGTATTTTCAGGTTAATGATTGCTAAAAGCAATAGATCTTTTAAGAGACATTATAACTTTTTCAAGTTAAAATTTATAATAGCAATATCACAAATCATAGTATTGTGACAATACTTGTCTATCTCTTAAATTCATCCGGGGCAGAAACTCAAACTGGCCGGGTGACTGATGGTAATATAGGAGAGTATCTAGAAGTCTCTTGTCATGCCTGTGATTAGATTTATGTTAAGCTCAGATAATGGGGTGTTAAGTTCAAAGTTTTCATGGATATGGAACACACAGTGAGAACCCTGCATTGCCCAGTGGCCTGAAGTGTTGCTATCTTCTAGGATTTGGGGGAAGCACATCTCTACCCAGCATGCCATGTCCTAAACAACTGTCCCATGCTGAGAGTCTGCAATATTGTCTGATAGATGCCTTGTCATCAGTGCTCTGGCTTAATGCCTTCCCTGTAAGTACTTCATAACTTGTTGAATTGCAACAATTTTTGGAAGAATTAGTTGCTGTAACTCATATGCAATAAAAATAAGATGACAGAGTCTACTTGTTAGTGGACTTAGTGGTATGACACCTTGTGGGCCTTTATTTACTGAGTTAATATGGGGGGTTTTATCAGGCGTCACAGGTGACAGAGAGGGAACAAGAAGTGGTTTTGTTTGTAGCCTCTCGGTGATAAAAAAAAAAATGACCAAGTTGATGAGGGTAATAGGAATTATATAGTGATGCTTGTCTCCCTGCTTGAACTTTGGCTTTGAGCCCCAAAGAGTGAAATTGAAGGAGCCATGTTGGAAAAATCTTGTGGAAACTAAAGATAGAGGTTAGTTTGGAGTCCATGAAATAAAGTGACAAACCTCTCAGAAATGCTTTGTTCTCTCTTTGTGCTGCAGATGATGATCACCCTTGGTATTCACAATCTGAGCTGCGAGTTTGACAGTCTTGCACCCCAAAGCCGTGCTCTTGTGGAGGGCGATCTACTGCAGCAAACTCCCTCCCCCAGGGAGAGGCAGACACACAGCCAGTGCTTAGATCACAGATCGAAGTATGATTGCACTAAAATCAGTTCTGGTGAGCCAATGAGTTTACTGGGGTCATTTACAGAGCAGGGTGGGGGATGACCCAAAGGGGGCTGGCTATATTACTAAAAATTCCATCCCAGCATAGGAGAGAAGCCATGTCTCCAGTACATTGGGCCTCCTGCAGGCAGCTCAGCTGGTTGGAGACTCTTCCTAAGCAGTTGTTTTCTCTTTAGACTTGTTGACTTCCCGAGTCTCCTCAGCTTCCTTCTCCCCTGACCATCCCCCAGGACAGAATGTTTCAATTGCTACACAACTGTGGTCAAAATCTGCCCCTCAATGGCTGTTTACCATGCCTATAACCTTGAGGAGTAGTCTATGACCTTTTAAGTTTCAGTTTTCCCAGACTTGACCTCCCTTGTGTCCAGAGCCTCCCTCTTATCTTTAGAAGAGAGTATTTCATTTTGGAGGAATTTGCCATACAACAGCTTCTGTGGTGGCTCAGACATTGGTTGACTTGCTTTTGAGCAAGAGTGAGATATTTGGAAGATTATCAGAGTGACTGAACATTTTGGAGGAGATCTTTTTTTTTTTTTTTTTGGTTTTTCGAGGTAGGGTCTCACTCTGGTCCAGGCTGACCTGGAATTTAACTCTGTAGCCTCAGGGTGGCTTTGAACTCACAGTGATCCTCCTACCTCTGCCTCCTGAGTGCTGGGATTAAAGGTGTGCGCCACCACGCCCCGCTTGGAAGGAGTTCTTAAAGGTCAACACCATGTTTACTTATAATTATTGAGATTTTCTTCCTTTTAGAGGAATTCTTACTCTAGCTCCTCCTTAATCTGTTGGAGGAGAGTTGAAGGTAAAACTACAAATTTTCCACCCCGAGCCTGGCTGGAAATGGCATAAAGCCCACTCTTCTCTCTGCCAGACGTTGAACAGTACCTGTGCTGATTGGCAAACTTTGGGTTGTCCTCTGTCTCTTGTCACCTGTGACTGAGGTGGGTTTAGGTGGCAGTGGGGGATATGTGCCTAATTCTAAAGTTTGTCATTAGAAAGCATCACATGAGCCACATTCTCCTGCAATGATTTTTACTATAGTAAAGGTAGTATTTTCACTCCTGGTTTATTCTCAAAAGTTTTAGGATTCAGGTAGAGAACAAAATAATTCAGCAAGATTGTAATGTATGTAATTAGCATGAAAACCAATGCGCTTTATAGACAATAGTTTTTCTTAGCCGTCTAACCCCATCCCCACTCACAGGTGACACTTGGCAATGTCTGGGGAGATTTTTGAATGCCATGGTGGGGGCGGAGAGGCACCATTATGTGGTAAGTAGAGACTGAGGTCTACACCCTCCAGTGCTCAGGACTGCCCTCTCCCACAAAGGACCAGGGTTTAGCACTCATACACAAATAAAACCACCTGTTAGAAAATGTAATGGAAAAACCCGTTTATGGTAGTAATGAAAACAACAAAAGGGGAAATATTTAGTAGTGAGCTTTATAATAAATGTATTAAATATACATAAAGGAAATAAATAACAGTAGTGACAAATTGAAAGAATCCCTCCCCCCCCTTGGATAGGACATCTCAATCATATCAGAATGTCAGCTCTCCCTAGGTTGATTTATAGGTTTAATATGTTCCTAATAAATATACCAACCAGCATCTTTTTTTTGTGTGTGTGTGTTGTTGGTAGACAAGTTGATAGCAAAGTCCATATTGAAAATAACGGGTAAGAGAAGCTAAGACTACACTGACAAAAGCCATAAGGAGGACTAACTAATTTACCTTCAGTGAAATGCCCACTGGCCTCTAGAGTGGTCCTGGTGTACTATCTAATAGATAGGCCAGGAGAGCAGATTAAGAAGTCCAGAAGTCTCTCCAGTTATGGACAGAAGTTTAGTATGTGTAGAGGTGCTAATCATTAGAGGAAGGGACAGATATTTAATAAGTGATATTAAAGTAACTGAATCATTATTTATTTATTTTTGAGTCAGGGTCTCATTCTATCCCAGGCTGACCTGTAACTCACTCTTACCCTAGGATGCCCTGGAGCCTCAGTCTCCCTGGTGTTGGGACTAAAGCCATGCAGCACCATGGCTGGCTTCTGAGTCTTTGTTTAAAAAGATAAAATCAGGGGCTGGAGATTGCTCAGTGGTTAAGGGACTTGTTTGTAAAGCCTACCATTACAGATTTGATTCCCCAGTACTCATGTAAAGCCAGATAACAGGAAGTGGTGCATATAACTGGAGTTCATGTGCAGTGGCAAGAGGCCCTGGCATGCCCATCTTCTTTCTCATAAATAAAAAATAATATTTAAAAAAAGATGAAATCATGTTTTCATTATACGTAGTAGCAAAACACATAAATGTAAAATCTTCCTAAGCAGTAGATTAAGATGGATAAATCCTACCAACACCTACTTGCTTCTCTTTCTGATATTCTTACCATTGAGGGTCAGTTTCTTCATCACAGAGACTGGGGGGAGTTTTGCTCCAATGAACTTGCTGTCTTCCAGGCCAACTGGGCCATTAGGACCATACTGCTGCCTGTAGGATTCCACATGGCAGATGCCCAGGAGAAGCTCTGTTACTATCCAATAATGGATTAAGGAGCTCCATTGACACTTTGAAAATAAAAAACAAACAAACAAACAAACAAACAAACAAACAAAAAACATTCTCAGCCTTGGGTCTTGAGGAGAAGCTATTCTTTTTCTTTGAGATTTTTCTCCCTGTTTCCCATTTGCCTTTGGGAGAAAGAAGTCTTGGCCATGAGACTCAGGTAAAACTCAGGGCGTCCAAGGTATTGAGGCACAGCGCGGGACTGGAGATGAATGTGCTGGAGGTGTTTATTGATAATGTGTTCACGTTTTGAGACATATTCTTGGTTTCATGCAGAAGTTTCGAACTTGTGCTATGGAAGTTGCTTTTCCAATGGCATGCTTCTTAGGGCCACAAACATGATATAGTGGATTTTGAAAAGGGGCAAGGTTTTGATCTTAAGGTCTACATGTCTTTGTCTATAGAACACACAGAATTACTCTTATATTTTATGGCCACTTTAAGGTTAGAAACTAAATGATAAATATGAGCAAGGTGTAGTTCAGAGTTTCTGCTCCATTATACAGACATAATGTTCATTAGATGCTTTAAAAGAATGATTAAGGTTGAGAATCTGGCAAGTCTTAAGTATTCTATTTTCCTACCATTTGCATATACTTTTTAACCATCAATGTTCTCTTTTAATTTAAATTTTTCTAGCCTTCACTTTTATAAAAAATTGGGAAATTTATTGTAGGAACATATTGATTAATGGTAATATTCCCACCTTGTTGTTCTCTTATTTACCTTATCTTCTTACCCAGTTCTACCGAGGGCCCTCCTCAGTGGGCTTATTGATATTGACTGTGGGATCATGAATGTACCACTTAGTCTCTCTGGGGGAAGACAATACCTCAGAATACACATTCCTACCCTGTGGCTCTTACAATCTTTCCATTCCCTCTTACAAATCTTCCCTGAGCCTTGGAGGGTGTGTTCTAAGTTTCCTTTAGTGTTGAGCTCTCAGCATCCTCTGATTGCATTCACTTTTTTTTATTAGCACAAATAACTGGGTATCTCATTTTGATATTTTCATACATGCACATTATGCATTTTCATTATATTCCACCCATGTCTTCACCTGGGCTCTCCTCTTCCTGTGGGCTTCCTTCCTCTTCCCCAACAGTTTCCTTCCACTTCTTGTTTCAAAACGCTTGAACTAAACAGCGCTTCAAGTCATACTTTACATGTCTCAATTTTCTTAAGTGTGTCTCGAAGTCCTTCTCATCTCAAGGTTCAGGGTTGCGCCATAGATTTTGAGGCTTTATAACTGGGCATGTTGGCTCCTACCTTGCGATGCTGCGGTACAAGAATGGCAGTGAGTTTGAGGACAGCATGGGCTACAGAGATTTTACTCCAGATGTATTTAATCTATCATTCCTATTTCTGTAGGCTCTTTGTCAATACATATTTTACTTATTTACTTTATTTTCAGAATTTCAGTATAATTTATATAATAAATGGCATGGAAAACAAGGCACAGGATAGGAGTATACATTTTCTAGGTTTTAGGGAAAACTTGAGTTAAAGAAAAAAATCTTTTTTTTTCTGGGTTTTTAAGACAGGGTCACCCTCTGGAATTTCTGTGTAGCACAGGCTGGCCTTGAACTCATGGAGCTCCTCTGACCTTAGCCTCCCAAGTACTGGGACTAAAGACATGCACCACCACACCCGGCTCAAAGAAAAAATGTCTTAATCTGCCCTAGGCTCTGCAAATTCCCATTCTAGTAGTGAATCATGTTGTTTATGTTCTTCCCTAGAAAAAGTTGTTGTCAGTTGTTCTTTTCCATAAAGTCTACACACTTGAGTAGCTGTGGGCCACGTGTACTAGGGTCAGTATACATTCTGACTAAGACCGGTGAAGGATGTGATGAGCCGTTCTAAAGCTCTGCATCTGAACCACATGGGAACATTGAACTTTTAATCATATGCTTCTAAAAGTTCATTTTGCCTTCTTATAAGTTTTATTATTATATTTAATTATATATTACTTGGTGGCATACTCATAGTGACAATTCATGATTCTTGTTCAAAGCAGTTGATTTTAGAGTGTTTGGAGAAAAAGACTTGTGCATTCATTCATTTGAGATATATATATATATTTTTTTTCGAGGTAGGGTCTCACTCTAGCCCAGGCTGACCTGGAATTCACTAGGTAGTCTCAGGGTGGCCTCTAACTCACAGTGATCCTTCTACCTCTGTCTCCTGAGTGCTGGGATTAAAGGCATGTACCACCATTCCCAACTTCTCATTTGATTAACTTTTATTGTCAATCTGTATGCTTTTTTTTAATGAGAAATACCTTTTAAAGTTCTTTTTCCATTTTTTTTTTGTTTTGTTTTTGATATAGGGTCTTGCTGTAGCCCAGGCTGACATGGAATTCACTATACAGTCTCAGGCTGTCTTTGAACCCACAGCGATCCTCCCATCTTTGCCCTTGAGTGCTGCAATTAAAGGCGTGCACCACCATGCCCAGTTCTTTTTCCATTTTTGAGTTATTTGTCTTTTTGCTATTGAATTGTTGACCATAGTTACTCTGTTGAATGATTAAGCTTTTCACTTATTCTAATATTTAAAGCCTTTAGTTCAATAACGTCCTATTTGTATTTTTGCTTTTGTCAGGAGATCTGTGGATTTTAGGTGTGGTTATTTTTTATTGGATAAGGGGAGAGAGTATGAAGGGAGCTAATATTTATTGAGCCTTTGTTGTATATTATGTACTTTAATATACTAACTTAATTTTAGGAACAGCTGTGTAAGAGAGAGAAATATTTATTTCCATTCATATAGGACGATATTGAGCTGTAGCGAAGCCTGGTCATTTTTCTGCTCATTCTGTTATGGGATCAGGTTGAGATAAAGCTTTCTGATACCAATGTGTTGACTGCAACTTACTTAACCTTCTAGAAAATTCTTCACATTCATTGGTAGCCTTTTTTTGCCATAGGCCATGATATAGAATATTATTACTTTATAATTCAAAATTCTACTTCTTTACTTAAGGTGTTCAATGTAAAGAAACAATATGACAAAATTTTGGTATTCCACGTCACTGAAAGAAAGATAGCACTCACATGGATGCTTATAATGATTTTACTTAAAGAAAAGTCTGTCAACTGATTGCCAGTAAAAGTAGCCCTGTAAAAACAGCAATAATGCAGGAAGTATGGTTTCTTGGGTCTTTACTAGAAAAAAGGTCAATTTTATGAATCCCATTGTAGTTATATACTTTTATGGAAAAGAAAACCTTTGCATTAGAACCTAAATTGTCTTATTAAAAACATCAAATGGAAAAATTCAAAGACCTTCAGTCACATAATACCAAATGTGTGAGTGTATGTATGTATATTTAAATAAATAATCTGACTTATGCAATATCTTTTATGAACACAGAGATGATTCACAAGGAAGAAAAGATTCACATACAGGAAAGGAAAAGTGCTTTCAGGTTCAGAGTGTTGAATGCATAATTCAATAGCACAAAACAATAAATTTATGGCCAGTTAATCAGTTAACATTATTTGAGGCTTCCTGTGGTTACATGACATAGCTAATTCCATTCTTTTTCATGATCCCACAAACAACAATCATTTGCCAATATGAGAATTAAAATGATGCACTCAGTAAATGGGTCTAAAAACCAACTAATAAAAGTGGAAGCTTATGCCTATCAGCTTATTGGTGTCAATTTCAGCCTTCACACAAAATACCAAGCCTGCTTCCCAGAAATCTCAATGCCTTTGGTATACATTTGACATTAGACATTAGTTATTTACTTATAAATTATGTGCTCATTAAAAAGGTCTGTGAGTGCAATTGCATTAATTATTCATTCTATGATTCTGAATCACATTGGAGGTTCCGAAAGGTAATTTCTAGCTACTTATGGGAAGTGTTCTGCATGAGAGCCCACCAGCAAGGTTTCAGGAAATGGATCATGGATTTGGAAGGTAGGAACCAGCTTGGCACTTTTCACATTTTCTTTAAAGTTCTACACCATTTACAAAGATAGAGAAGATTAATTTTTTTATGAAGTCAGTATGTCATATATATGCCAAAAGGGCATAAAGTTATATTGTCTTTAACACTTTCCTCCAAACATCCACTTTCTTGGCTTTCATATAATCCATGAATTGCAATGCCATGAGATGATACAAAGTACATTATATTATTGTTTCCACTGTCTTAATGGAATAAAGGTTGTCACTGACACATGTTATATGAATACTGAAATGCAGGGACATCAGAAGAATAAGATTAATTCATTTTAAGTAGCAATTCATTTCTGAATTTATATTATTTCCCATAGAACTTGTTTAAATACTAAGCTTTCAGTATCCTAAGATAGCTTCCTTTTTATTTTTTTGGAAAACTTAATTTTAATTTATAAAATATATTAATTATTGATTACTATACAAAATCAATATTTCATATGTATTAAGCTAATGAGTACATCTCACAAAAATCCGAACTACACAGAATTGTAGTCAGAAAGATGGAAACATTTCCAAATGTTATCTCCTACACCATTTATTTCTTCCTTGAGCAGTAAGAAGGGCAGAAATTTCCTGAACATCTTTTCTATCTTTTTGTTCATTCACATATCAATTCATAATACATGTTCAGACATTCACACATAGATATGCACAGACATTTGTTTTTTTTTTTTGCAAAGGTGAAAGAAAATCCTTTTAAGAATTAAATTGATTAGATTTATTGAGACAAATCACGTTTCACAAGAGGAGATAATTATTTGTATAATCATTAACTCTCATTGTTTTCATTTGGGTTCAATTACCTAGTGTAAATTTGGAGAAGTTCTTCATTAGTGGTAAATGCTGTAGTCATTTGTTCCATGGTGGCAAACATAAAGTGATTAGAATATATTGCAGGTTCCATATTTTTTTCTTTCTAATTAGCAATGAAGATATATTTGCATTTTCTGATTAGATAATCTGGGAAATTGTTTAAAAGTAGAAGCAAGTATATAAACATACATTATTTGATCTTGCAAAGAGAGAGAAGGAGGAGTTAGAATGAAGAGTCTCTAACATCCTTGGTAAACTTAGTGAACTGAAAATTAATTTTGATATTTTAACGGCTTTATCCCCTCTTGTTTCCCTCATGGTGGGAGCACTCTGTGCTTCCTCTATCCCTCTCTTAATCTAGTGAAGTCTCTTTAACCCTTAAAAAGTGACAATTAGGGCTGGAGAGATGGCTTAGTGGTTAAGGCGTTTGCTTTCAAACCCAAAGGATCCTGTTTCCATTCTCCAGGGCCCACATAAGCCAGATGCACAAGGGGGCTCATGCATCTGGAGTTTGTTTGCAGTGGGTGGAGGCCCTGGTGAACCTATTTTCTCTCTCTCTCTCTCTCTCTCTCTCTCTCTCTCTCCCTTTCTCCTTCTCTCTCTCTGATTCTGCCTCTTTCTCTCATTCATAAATAAATGAATAAATAAATCTAAAAAAAGAGAGACAATTAAAGCCCAGCTTCTACATTTTCTAAAGCTATAAACAACATATCTTACATGTTTGGGGAAATAGGGAGGAAAGGCTTAACTATTAACAAGTTTCATATGTATTTTCCCAGAACATATTAGAATATTGCATCTAGCGAACTTCAACTTTTAGCTGATTTTTGCACACGGATTAAATAATTCAAATAACACAATGAGATGCTAAATGTGAAGTTAATTATATTCCAAAAGGAACACTTTCAGGAGTTTAAAAATTAATTTATATTTAAAAATATTTTTACTTATTTATTTGCAAGCAGAGAGAGATAGAAAGAAGAGAGACAGAGAGAATAGGCACATCAGGGTCTCCAGCCACTGCAAACGGACTCCAGATGCATGTGCTCCCTCATGCATCTGGCCTTATGCGGGAACTGGGGACTGGGACTCCCGTCCTGCTGAGCCACCGGTCCGGGCTGGGAGCTTCTTTGCCCTGTCACCCTCGACAGCCCAGAACTTACACCGTTTTTATTTTATTGAAGCTGAATTTAATGAAACTCAAGAGAAAAATCTCTTTTGTTCTCTAAAAATGGGTCTTTGTTCTACCCAGGTTATGTAGGTCCTCAGACACAGGTCGGGGTTTTCCATTTGTCTAATTTTGATTTCAGACTCTTCCCAGGTCTGATGGCTTACGAAGCTCTTCCTACTTTTAGTTGTTTTGGAATTAGCCAACAGTATGATTTGTGGAGCAGGCGTGGTGGCACATGCCGGTAATGCCAGCACTTGGAAGACTGAAGCAAGAGGGTCAGAATTAGCCTGGGCCACATCGCAAGATCTTGTCCAAAAAAGGAATAACCTGTCATAAAAACCTTCATGTACGTGGCAAATAAAAGTTAAATAAATATCATTTTAGTAGTTGAAACTACTTTCAAGTGGAAATAAAAAATGCTTTTGAGAATTATATATATATATATTCATATATAATCAAGTTTTCTATAATACTCTAAACAAGTGCCTCAGTTTATGATATTCCCTTCAACTATCAAGAAAAATCAGGAGTATACAGAACATTTCTCTTCAAAATTGCAGATGCATACCATCTAATGAAAGAAAGAGTGTTTTCTGGGCACTGTTCAGCCCAGCATGTTTCCATTGACTTCTGACCTTTGCAGGAGATTGTGAGGCCCTTATGAATTCAGTCACGCTAACTTGTACACATTATGCACATTCTTATAAAATGTGGTTCTCTCATCCTTTCAGGACATATTTTTCAGGCTAGAGGGATGGCTTAGTGGTTAAAGCGTTTGCCTACGAAGCCAAAGGATCTAGGTTTGATTCCTCAGAACCCACGTTAGCCACATGCACAAGGTGACACATGCATCTGGAGTTTGTTTTCAGTGGCTGGAGGCCCTGGCATGCCCATTCTCTCCCCCCTTTTCTCTCTGTCAAATAAATAAATAAAAATAAAATATTAAAAAAAAATTTTCAGTGTGTGCAAACAAGTTTGATACATTACCCAATTCTACTTTATTAAAAAGATGACACATTCCTACATACAATATTGAGTTACATTAGGGGATACATTTCAATGAAGGAGTTACCATTTATATCAATGATATAGGAAATTAATCTAAATCTTTAGTAAAATTTTACTTCCATTCATAATAAAAACTCCTCACTATTTGGAGAAGAGTCAAAATTCCTCAACTTGGCCAAAAGCATAAGTAGAATTTTCCAGTAAAAATAAGAAGTTGTGCGCTGGAGAGATGGCTTAGTAGTTAAGTGCTTGCCTGTGAAGCCTAAGGACCATGGTTTGAGGCTCGGTTCCCCAGTACATACGTAAACCAGATGCTCAAGGGGGCGCATGCATCTGGAGTTCGTTTGCAGTGGCTGGAGGCCCTGGTGCGCCCATTCTCTCTCTGTCTCTCTCTCTCTGTCTCTCTCTCTCTGCCTCTTTCTCTTGTGTCTGTCTGTCACTCTCATAGATAAATAAATTAAATATTTTTTAAAAAGAATTTGTTACATGTTTATTTTATACAATAATCATGCTGGAAATATAATTTTTTGTGGTTCTGTGATAGAGATGAAGGCCTTGGGCATGCTAGGTGAGCACTCTTACCACTGAGCTACATTTACAACCCTCACAAAATGATAATTGTTTAAAGGCCATTCACAATATCAGTAAAACTATAAAGCATTCACAAATACATTACAAATGATATACTAGCTTTGGTGAGAAAATTATAAACTTTATTGAAAGATATGAGAATAACTAAAATATAGAAGTGTGTCATAACTATAATTTGAAGGCAATTACAAAGCATCGAGTCTCAACTTTTAGTTTCAATTTGTTGCAATCAAATTTCCATTTTTAAGAACTTTGAAAAAACACTTTTATATTTTATAAAAATCAAGAGAACAAAAGTGACTAACAAATGCCAGAAGAAGAAATGATGAAGAGCCGGGCGTGGTGGTGCACCCCTTTAATCCAGCACTCGGGAGGCAGAGGTAGAAGGATTGCCATGAGTTCGAGGCCACCCTGAGACTCCACAGTAAATTCCAGGTCAACCTGGGCCAGAGTGAGATGCTACCTCAGAAAAAATACAAAAAAACAAAAAGAGATGATGAAGCTGTAGGATGCAGACCTGTCTCTGTCTGATGTTAAAGCTTATTGTAATTGGTGGTCATTAGGATGTTGTAACGTCAGAGTGATAGGCAATTAGATGCATGCGAACGGGACAGTGGTGACACCAAGATGCACAAATGGAAGTCAAATTAATGTCAGGACAGACATTGCCTATTAGGGAAAAGAGGCTCTTTACTAAGCAGTGCTTGTGTCTGCACACAACAATCTACATTTTTATCCCCATCTGTATCACCTCACAGACAAATCCCCCACTTTTTAGAGTAAACATCAAAACATTAGAGCAAGCTATGTAAAGGAATATTTTTTACTGGCAACTTTCAAAAATAACAGTATACCATGATCATATTTGCCTTCTACCATCCTCCTTTTTATCTGTCTATGTATCTATCTATCTATCTATCTATCTATCTATCTATCTATCTATCTATCTATCTATCTATCTATCATCCATCTTTTTTACATAGTTATAGTCTTTCATCCCTTCACTTGTGGTCAGTAGCGTCCTTGGTGTTCACTGAGGGGTAATTAGGGGTTCTGCTAGTTTCTGGGGCTGTGTACTCAAGACTTTTACCCATTCCCTGCCTCTTTTTCAGTCTTCATACCCCCTCCTCCGCAGCAGTCCTGGAGTCTTGGGTGGGTTATCAGGCTGTTTTTATGTTGAGCTCACGGAGCCTCTGTGTTTCTGTTGGGACATGTTCCAGTTCACCTCCTCATTTGCTGCTCTTTCCTTGGAGCTGGTTGTCAGGCCAGCACTGGGAGAAGTCCTCAGGTTGCTGCTCCCTCTGCGTTTCTCCTGGACCCTTGTAAATGTGGCATATTTTGTTTATTTATTTGAGACAGAGAAAGATAGATAGATAGATAGATAGATAGATAGATAGATAGATAGATAGAGAGAGAGAGAGAGAGGTCATGCTAGGGCCTCCTGCTGCTGCAAATGAACTGAACTCCAGACGCATGTGCCACTTTGTCTATCTGGCTTTACTGCTACTCAGTAACTGCACTTGAAGTGTATACTACAGAGGAAATCTTACACATGAATAGCAGAAGAAATGTACAAAGGAATCCAAAATATTCTTGTTTATCCCAGTAAGACAATGTCGGCAGCCTCAACAAGGAAACAACCCATGTCTCTATCAGCACCACAAAGCAGGAATTAAGGGTGTTTGTAGTTCAGTGGTCAGATGTTTGCTGAGCGTAGCTAAGGCCCTGGCTTCCCTCCTGAGCAGCACCACTGCTACCATGAAAGTACAATGCATACATAAATTGGGGTGTGATTGTAAATAGAATTCTATTTAGCAGTGAAAAAAAATGAATTACCTGCAACCTGCACATGTCAACATGGATGGAGAGTAAAACTATGTTGAGTAAAGAAAAGCATTCATGGGATGTTGGCATAATGCAGTGCATGGTGTGAAAAAATAGCCAAGCCTGAACAAACCTATTTTAAGGATACATGTGTGCGCAATAAAACCACAGAGCAAAAGCAATGAGACAACTGGCAGAAATTCAGGATGGTGACTGTTCTGGGAGGGCAGGAACATGTTGGAATCTTGAGAATATCCCAGAAATAGCTGATGCATGTGGGTCATTATGGCTAATTGTTAACTAGGCAGTAGGTCCATGAATTTTCATCTCTTTCTTCATAGCTATATACATTTAATACTTCTGTTCATACAGTCACAATGACAAAAGGGACGGTGTATATCAGCGGTTCCCTGCTCACACGATAGATTCTCAGTGTTCCTACGATACTGCTATTCTAACATCCTGGAGTTCCTGCTTTTTACTTTCATAACTACTAGGGAGATACTTCCTTGCAAAGTTTTAAGCTCAAAGTATTTGTCTCCTGGCTGGGGACATAGCTCAGTTGGCAGAATGCTTGCCTAGCATGGATGGGGCTCTGGATTTGAACCCCAGCACCAACAATCAATCTAGCAAACAAACATATAAATGCGCAAACAGCCCATTTTCCCACTTAGAACTTCAAAAGCACTTGAGGAAGCTGGAGTGGAACTTTGGGTGACTTGTTCTTTCTTCTGCCTAGTATTGTTTCTGAGCTACAGTCTGTTTTGACTGTTTCGGGACCTTGTGGGATCCCATTGTTTCTCTGGTCTCTGCTCCCCCATGACACTGGGGCCTGTGGACCTGCGTGTGGCCGTGCCCAGCTATTTTATTTGGGATCTGGAGATTTGAACTCAGGCAGTCTCAGGCCCCCTAAGGACCTTATGCTTATTCAGAAGTACACCTAAACATTAAGACAGCTCTCCAGTGCCATCTGCGTTTTGAGACAGTGCCTGGTTATGTATACCAGCCTGACTTTGACATTATAGTCCTCTGGCTTAGGCCTCACCAGTGCTAGGATTATAAAGTCCTATGCAACCACACCTGACTGTGCCTCTAAAATTTAACTTTATTTCAGAAGCTAGTTTTTGTTGTTTTCAAATTAAAAATCAATGATATATTTTAATTTTCAAGATTCCTTGTGTGTGTGTGTGTGTGTGTGTGAGAGAGAGAGAGAGAGAGAGTACAGGTGTGGGGTGGGGTGGATGAGGAGCTGGCAGAGCCGTGTAGTCTGTTGATGCTCACGTTCCATCTTGTTTGAGGCACAGGTTCTTTTTTCATCATCTTGCTGTTTTGCTTTCAGAGGAGAGATCTCACTTTAGCCCACAGTGCACACTGACCTCCGAGAACTCGCTCTGCAGCCCCAGGCTAACCCTAGACTCCCAGTGACCCTCCTACCGCTGCCTCCCAAGTGCTGGGGTTAGAGCCTTGCACACCATGCCTGGCTGAGGCAGGGGTTTTGTTGGGCATGCCTCCATTAGGCTGTTTCTCGGGCAAGCCTCCAGGGTCCCTACTTCCCATCTTGCCACAGAGGTTCAGGGATGGCAGACACTCAGCTGCATCAGTCTTGTCAGTGGTTCTTGCCATTGACTCACAATCTTGCTTCTGCATTGCTTTTACCCAGTGACTGGTCTCCCCAGCCACTAATTCTTCTTCTTTTTTAAAAAAATTATTGCTTTTATCCTCACTTTTAACATTTTGAGTTCTTTCTTCATGGAGATACCAGCCACTTAAAGTTCTCTGATAACACTAATTTTAATTTTTTGCTGTTTTTTTTTTTCTGTTCCCCTGGGGTAATTTTATCCTGTTCAGTTCTTCCCTTCTCTTTGTGCTATTGTGCATTTATATTTAGGAATGAAAGGTCAAGTAGAGCAGTAGAAAATGAGGCATCACATAGCAGAAGGGTGAATGTAACAGGTTATACTTAATTTTATTGATTTATAACATGTAGACAACCATGATGTTTTGTTTCTTCTCTTAAGCCTATGCCAATATGTGAAACATCAGATGTCTTTGTTTCTGTCTGTAATTGGGGAAGAGGAATCAAAAGTGCTGAGTGAGCCACAGAATTCCAGGAGGCCAAAACCAAAACCAAGTAGAACGGTAGTAGAATGTAACCAATGATTTAGGAGGCAAGAGACCAGTTTATTAGTTATATATGTCTAATAAAGATGAACCAGTTTTTTAAAAAAAACGTATAAGACTGTCTTCCAAGAATATGAAGCCAGCCAAACTTTCTTGAAAGGATAGTAACTATATCGCATCAAAACTGGCATGCCTCTGAGTGTAAGCTGAATCATTTATTTTTCATAACACCAAGAAAAATCCCTGCCAGCAATATTCTAGCACATCTCTTTCTTATCACTTAGAATATATAGGATTGGTTACCCAAATAATGTTGGTCCTGCATGTGCAGCAAAAGGCAACTGTAAGCTTAATTGACTGATGGTGGGCTAAGTCTAGCCTCCCATCCGGAGTCTGGAGAACCCTCTTCTGAAAGTTGTCAGTGTCTATGTTTGTCTTGTAAGTTGCTGACTTTTACTATCATGAACATTGCTGATACAGTGTTTCTTGAAGTGTGCTGTCTGAAATGTGGAAGGCTTGCAGGTATCCAGCCTTCATGTCCCTTATAATAATACACCCACGCATGAAGATGCTGTCACCTTTGTATCACACCATTTTGTTTGTTTGTTTGTTTGTTTTCGAGGTGGGGGTCTCACTCTAGCCTAGGCTGACCTAGAATTCACTATGTAGACTCAGGGTGGCCTTGAACTCTCAGCGATCCTCCTACCTCTGCCTCCCACGTGCTGGAATTAAAGGTGCGCAACCATGCCCAGCTCCATCTTTTGCGTACCTGAGACCATGTTGTGTGAGATGCACCAGATTTGGTGGGGAAGTGGATGCCACAGAAATTACAGAATCATAGAATTTTCCATTTGGTGATCCATTGTTGTCCTAGATCTTAATTCTGGCTGAGGTAGGAGAATTGTGAGCTTGAGGCCAGCGTGGGTTCTATAGCAAGGTCCTACCTCACACACAAAGAAGCAAATGAAATAATAATAAAAGAAAGATATCAGAAGCACATTTCTCTTTAATTTTGAAAAACAAGGTTACACATTTTATAATTCCTATTAGTTACAACAAAGTACTGGTAAAAAAATGCAGTTAAATTGCATCAATAACCTGTCATTAGTCAAGTTTCTATAGTTATAAGCAAACTGGTCAGATATAGCTGAATATTTGAGTCATACTGAACATTTTATTTCAAAGAAAGGGAAAATGTCTTAATAGACAAAATGAATACAGATTACAAGATATAAAGGTCTTAATATAGCATCATAGGGAAATGTTAAACTAATGCTCAATAACTTGCATATGTGTTCTTAAATATTATAATTGATTTTATTTTCTATCCACTTTTTAACTGTTAAAAGACTTGGGTTTATAACGTTGACTTGTATTTAAAATAGCATTCTTACACTTTTTAGCTTAAATTTTCTAAGATCTTAAGTATTAAAAATACAACATTGGGGCTGAAGAGATGGCTTAGCGGTTAAGTGCTTGCCTGTGAAGCCTAAGGACCCTGGTTCGAGGCTCGGTTCCCCAGGTCCCACGTTAGCCAGATGCACAAGGGGGCACACACGTCTGGAGTTGGTTTGCAGAGGTTGAAAGCCCTGGTGCGCCCATTCTCTCTCTCTCCCTCTATCTGTCTTTCTCTCTGTGTCTGTTGCTCTCAAATAAATAAATAAAAAAAATTAAAAAAAATACAACATTGTATGATCCTTCCTCTGATAAATGTTACAGCCTGGTACTCTGTGTGAGAAGAAATATCGAGGGAAGGGCTCGATGACATGCTGATCCATATGAAGTCCTGTGAACTTATTCCCTAAGTTACAGTCTTGAAGCATTCTGCTATTTCCTCTTCTTAGTCCTGCAAACCTGGCACTTCCATGGGACTCCACTGAAACAACTTCTATCCCTACAGCCGTTTTAGCTCCTGTGGCTTTTCAACCTACAGCCTCCCAGCCACTCCTGCTAAAATTCTTCTCTACTCATTCCTCTCTTTCTTAATCTTCCTGTGATTAAACCTCTTTTGCTGCAGTTCTTGTATTTTAATGTGATTTTAGGAAGCTATAGCTTTCTCTTCTAAGATAAGTGCTCAAAAGATTTAGGGATGATAAACCACATTTTATTTTCAGAGAAATTAAGCTAATTTTTGTGGTTTAAATGCACCTTAATTTTAGGGTATATGTGGTTTGTTGAATTGGTGGCTTTATATTACATTTAGGTTATAATTTCAAGTCATAGTGATATAGTGGGTGCATGCAACAATTTTGCAAAAAGAGTTGATTTTCTCTCTAGGTAATCTAAATTTAGTTTGAGATATCCCAGTGGTATATCTCAAATTTAGAAAAAATTTAGAGTTCCCGGAGAACAGATTATGTTTTAATTATTGCATCTGAGAGTCACAAAATATTCAAAGTCATTTTTACCACTAAGATATGCTCCATAAGGAAATAAAATCTAAACTGAAGTACCATTCCTTCTGTTGCTAAGAGAAAAAATGTTCTTAAAAGCCTTGCCTTATAGACTTGCATTGATAGACTCTGTTCCAAGTGCTCACCTCACAGCCATCACTGACTTCCATTACCTCATATAAAGAAAATTGATTTCTTCATAGATTATGGCTATAAGATTTATTAGTGACTAAAGCTTATAATCTCCATAAATAAGCCAGTTCTGGGTTAGGTTCTCCAAGGCCGCAGGGCTCACGTGACACTTTTCACTTGGGAACAGAGCGGCTACTTGGGCTTCGAGGATCATTGAGTCTACATTTCTCCTAGGTGACACTGATCCACTCAAAGTCTGTAAAAGATAGATGTCTCAGATGCCTTACAACTTCAAGATAAATAATTCAGACACATCATCGTTTTTTTTTTTTTTTTTTTTTTTTTTTTGCCTTCAGGCTCTTTGAAATATGTGAAGGCAAACTTGATCAGTACTTAAATGGGAAATAGCCAAATTTAGAGTGAAGCAAGGGAGAGTAAGAGATCAGTGATTGTTTTTCTCTCTGTATTTTTATCATGTTCACTGAACAGTTTCTCCTGGGCACAGTTCTACTATGAAGATTACCTCTTTAGGTGCCATTCTTAGTTCTTAGATCAAAACAATAATGCAAAATATAGTGGCTCGAACACTAATTATTCAATCTTTAAAGTTTAACTAAAAGTACCTGCTAGGAACTGAGGAAAACAATTCTAAAACTTAGTAGAAAATAATTGTTTCAGAAATTACATTGCAATGTATGCACTTATTGTCTCTGTTCTCTAAGCCTCAGAGAAGTAAGCAGTAGGTTAATGCATATTCCAACCATTTAAAATATAAAGTACTATTTGCATGGACTACTTACATACACATTTATGTATATACAGGCATAAAAGTAGTTCTTCAATAGTTGAGTAAAGTTTTCATGGATTTCAGAGTATGGTATTTAAGAGTGCTTCAAATTCCTTTTGTAAAGCAGTGTCAATATCAAGACACACAACACAATATCTGTGTTCTACTTAGTGGTCATCACAATGGAGAGGGCCCAATATGATGCACACTTGTGCTCTCTGATGGTAGGGTCAAGAAAAACCAAACTGCACCCCATCTTACCTTTCTCCATCACCTGCATCTGACCACAGGTGACAGGACTGTTTGATTTTCTTACGGTTCTTTTGAAAATATTAAGCTAGTTACTCTTTAAGTGTTCCTTATCATTTATATGTAAATTTCATAGGAATGATGCCATTAAGTAGACATTCAGTGCCTTGTCATGAATTAAGGCTATGTGGTGGCATGACACTATATTGGCTGTCCTCAATGACAGATCCAAGCCTGATTTGTACCCGGCTTCAATTTCTACATCATTTCAACTATTTTCATGTATGGGATGTGCTTCAAAAATATGCTGGTTATATAGAAGTTGGCCCTCTGCCTTACCCTCTACCTTTGTTCAGTGAGTTGTTCCACTTTTTTTCCCCCCCTTATATCCCAAAGGTAGAAGTCTTGGATAAATTATGTAATTTTTTCCCACTTGTTCTAAAATTATTCAAACCCAGACAAGTCTACCTGTTTAACCCGGTTTCTCATGACTCTAACATGATGTCCTTCTGAGAAAACTTATCTTGCTCATGTGTTGGTTAGTTACATCTTGAAACTTTGAAACATGGCAGTCTTCAGAAACAATTGAAGATGAATTAATTGACTTGTTTTAATACCAAAGTTCTATAGATCATGAAGATTTATTTTATGAGCACCAAAGAGGAAAATATTTTTCTCTTTTTTTTCCCCCATGATTGCAACAGATTCAAGTGGTCCTCTTGGATTGTTCCCAGACAGAGAAACCTTGCCTACAGCCATTAAAGGTTCCACAGTTAAAAAGTCATTAATGTAGCCAGATGTGCATGTCTTTAATCCTAGTACTTGGAAGGCAGAGGCAGGAGGATCACCATGTGTTCAAGATCAGCCTGGGACGACAGAGTGAGTTCCAGGTCAGTCTGGGCTAGAGTAAAAGCCCTACCTTGAAAACAATAGTGGCAGTAACAAAAGTGGTTACTGGAAGGATTTTCAGCTTTCTGTGTCTTTGGAATTTTCATAGTACTCTTTGACCTATCACTGTGGCACACTGGTTATTTCTTATGTCAGGTCCTGTCTCCTCAGATTCTCATGTGGCCCTTTTGCATTTCTCTGTTGTCTCCTAGAACCATGACTTGTCTCTGAGCAAATTCTCAGAAGGAAGGAGGGCTTGGAAAACATCTCATTATTACAAAACACAGTTTCTTATAAGCTCTATACCATATGTAAATGCCCACTCATTTGAGCTTCTTTTCAATGCTTGGCATTTCAGTTTGTATACATCTACATATTTGTATATAAGTCATCCTGTGCAATTGCACACTTTACAAGAAACTATTGTGGGGATGGGAAACATGCTAAAGAATTCTCATTTTTACAATTTGATGTAGTTTGCCTTTTGTATTTTAAGCCACAACCCTCACAGCTTCTGTAGCAGTAGCCCTGAGGATTCTGCACTTTGAAGCCCTGATAGTGATACAGCTTTATCTTGAAATAAGTGGAGATTTCTGTAAAAGCACCTGGGCAGATTTCCAGGCTCTCTGTCTTGTCTTCTCCATGGTGAGCTACTGTGTTCAAACTTCTCTGGGGGAAATACACCTAATAGCTCGTGACTCAAATTACGTGCTACGGGATTATACCTTTACACCCACAGAGAATTATCTGTGGTGGCACTTATAGGTTAAAATGAAGATTCTGATCTCATATGATCACATTAACACACTGCTTGAAATGGTGAATGACAACCATCGTCTGAAGGATGAAGTTTAGACTCCCATGCAGGATGACACACCCACCCTTCTGTGTTCTCCAAGGCAAATCCTAGAATCATTCCCCAGGGTCTCCTGTGGGTTTTGCACGGGCTGTTGCCTTACTCTGCAGTATTCTATCTGCCTGTTTTTGTCCCAGGTTGAGCTCAGGTTTCAGTGTGAGCTTAGGGTCATTTTAGAGCCTTTATCAACAACTCTAGGTATTCACACATGCTTCTTTCCTTTGATCCTGGTGTACTTTGTATGTACTGTTGTCATGGTAATTGCACTATTCATCATGTTAGGAATTGAGATGATCTTTTTCTACTGTCATTGTATTGACTCTTAATGCAGTGTGTTTTTGATTAAGAAGACATCATTCTTTCCTCACAACTGGTAGAGGAGCAGTCTGTTGTATGCAAACAAACGTCCAAATGTAGAACTTTTTCATAGGACTCTCTTTAAACAAGCACTATACACAGATATAACATCATGTACAGATTTCTCTGTCTGGATCCCTGGGCCCCTCCATCATTCATTCACTTGTACTTTAAATGTATTCATTGAAGAATATTCTACTGTACAATGTGGAACCACAGGACAAATGCACTGTTTGTTTATTTTATTTGTATATATATATTGTATATATGTATACATATATATATGCGTGTGTGTGTGTGTGTGTGTGTGTGTGTGTGTGTGTGTGTGTGTAATATATAGATTCAAAGATTTGGTGTAGGAATAAGACACAAATTTGAGGTGCAATTGTGGGAAGCATCTGGAATCCATTTTTCTGTGTTAGACTCCATAACACTTGCCTCTGCTACAGCTATTGGCAGAATGAGCAAGGTCAATGTCCCACACATTCATTCTCTGCTTGTCTTTTTTGTTGTTAAGATGATTAGGATTGAGGTGCAGTTTTCCACCTTGTCCCTCCTATGCCTCACCTTCCAGCATGCTCAGTCCCATGAGTCAAACTACACGAAAAACTATCTCACTTTATCTCTTTAGTTACCCAGGACAAGACTCTAGAAATGGAAAGTGGTTCTGGGATGCAGGGACGATAGCCTGTACAAAGTCCAACAATTATGTTGAATAGAAAAATCAAATTATCTCTCAGTGCTGCTGGCTGGATGAAAATGATTATAATGAGTCAATCCAATGGGAAATGGCCAGATAGGATTAGACGCTTCTCAGGATAAGGAGCAGCAGTAGCAAGGCCTTCTGATTGCTTTCTCTCTCACTCTCTCAGCTTTATGGGAATGGCTTGTTGAAAACATGATTGGATTGGTGAGATGAGATCAGAGATGTCATTGCAAATTAGGAATTGGTCTGAAAATCAGGCCCAATTTATAGATGCAAATGATAATAAAATATCTTAACGTTGCACAGGCTGAATGTCTGTGCATTCCCTATCTTCATTTTCTTTTCCCCATGACCCAAGGTCATGACTATAGAGAGAAATCAGTTATTAGTTGAAAAATATTATATATCTATATTATATGTCTTATAGATGTACCTTTCCCTTTCCCCACAGAGGTGCACGTGCTATATATTTTTTTCAATGTCTTCATAATTTAGCATAATGCCCAGATCTACATTAAATAAATAAATGCTGGGTGGATGAATAATGGTATATGGTTCTTTTTGAGGAAAAACGTACACTTTACTAGCGTGTTGACCTGGTTATTTGCCTTAAACTTATGACCCACAGGTTCAGATCTCTGTAAAGGTTCCTATATGAACATGTGATCCTCTAACTTTTGTTTTAAAACCCCATTGAAGTTGTAAACTGACAAGATCAAGGCAAGATTCTATGAATGCCATGATTTTCAGCATTCACTCTTTTTAGAAGAAAAGGAAGCTTCCTTTCCTCACCTCCCACAGCCAGAAGAAAGTTTCCTTTTTGAGCACAAAATTACCATTTGTTTCAAGATTTCTCTACAATTATAGCAATTTCCACATGTTTTGAAACTATTCTCAGCGAAAAGAAAAAAATCAACATTATGTGCTTTTGAAACACAGGCCGATCTGGCAGGCGCAGGTTTTAAGGAATCGTGGCTGAAACAACGGAGCTGGAAGACTCTTCTTGTTTGCTTTTGCCCACGCTGTCTGTGAGCTCAGAAGCAGGGCCAGTTGAGCAACTCTTTGAGCTCAGTGAAGCTGCAGCATGAAGTGGGCCTTGAGATGCGCTACCCAGCAGCTCACCCTCTCCTTAAAGATAAGACAGCTCCGGCTGCATCAGCTAAGACTGCCCTGTGTGCGTCTCATGTTCACAGGCTGTGGTCGGAAGGACACCCAGGAAACGTCCTTTGCAATCAGCCAGCTGTGGCCTGCCCGCTCGGTTTCCTGACAGGTAGCAAGCTGGATTCTTGGCTCAAAAGCATCTCAAACAGCTCCCATGTGCTCTAGGGAGGGCAACTGTTTAGCCTAAGCAATTCAAAGGAGCATAATTGTGCCTCACAGTGCAGAGTCACCACATCTGTTTCATATTTTTGGCTTTTAGAACTGAACTAGAACAGAGAAATAAACATACAGCTTTGAAGACGGAGAAAACAAGTTCATGGTGACAGATGAGCACATTGTATGTAACTCAGTGAAAATTTCCTTAATGAGGGTTTCTTTTGGTAAAGTGAGAAATATTTCTGGTGTTAATCAAGGTTTTTTCTTTAAAAAAAGATTTAATAGAAAATATTATCTATTTAAATATCAAGACAGCCTATCACTCCTCCTTAAATCTATTACTGTCCATTGTTGAGCTGCTGCCGCGGTGTCACATGACCTATTGCAAATATTTGGGGTGTCATCTGCTCTGCATTAGCCTTTCTAGTGGTAGTTATTTAAAAAAATAATTTAGATGTAGTAGGCTAAAAACATTCAAGGCGATGAATTAGAACTTCATTAACCACTTTCATCTTTTATTTTGGTTCAAATGTAAATGCAGTCATTTGATATCTAAGTGTATATAATATGTGATGACTGTCTTTTAAAAATGTAATCTAGCAGAAAATACATCTTAATTTGAATGTAACACTGCTTTAAATATAATTTTAATATTCCTCAGCATCTGGCGTCTCAAAAAGTGAGGTCATTTGAGGTTAAGAAAACTTTTCCCTGCAAATAATAATAATGATAGCCTTCATACAGATAGTGAACAAGGCAAAATTTATTTAAAATTATCAGATACCATGGAGAAAAGGGAAGAAGGAAACACACATGTTTAGAGATTTTTGCTTTCTGGGTCCTTTATATTATAATACTCACATATTTCCTACATTAACTTTCACATATATAACATTGTTGAGGATTTATAGATAAAGAACCCAATGTTAATTAATCTGCTCAGAAATCTTGAGGTCAGATAGTTGATATTATGGAATAGTTAAATGTACCCAAGGACTGTTTTAACCTACCTGGAGATATAAACTTCCTCATATTTTACATTTTGCAACACTCTGAGTGGATTATTGTCATGCCCATTTTATAGATGAGTAAAGAGAAGTGGAGAAGTTGAGCAACTTGCCAACATCACATAGCTAATAGTGTGGAAGAAGAATTTAATCTAGATCTCTTGGCAAAATTGAAATACTCTGGTGTCTCGACACTGAAGAACACCTAACAAAATGGGAGGCTGAGGCAGACTGCCATTACTCCTCATTATCATGCTCATTTCTATTAAAACATGCATTAAGTGGGCTGGATAGATGGCTTAGCAGTTAAGTGCTTGCCTGTGAAGCCTAAGGACCCTGGTTTGAGGCTCAATTCCCCAGGACCCATGTTAGCCAGATGCACAAGGTGGCACATGCATCTGGAGTTCATTTGCAGTGGCTGGAGGGTCTGGCATGCCCATTCTCTCCCCCCCCCCCGCCTCTTTCTCTCTCTGTCTGTCTCTCTCAAATAAATAAATAAATAAATGCATTAAGCATTATGCACTTGTCAGGCACCACTGTGCTAAACAGCTTAGAAAACCTAAATCAGATATCTTAGGAAACCAACGTGTGTGTGTGTGCACATGTGCACACACATGTGAATCTTCACCTGATCTTAACCAAAAGGCCAAGAATTGATGAATGTGTTAATCCCATTTCTCTTCATTTTACAGATGAGGAAGCGCAAGCTACAAAAGTCAAGCACTCTGGTCTGGGAAGCCTGCTCTGTAATCTCTCCCAGACCTGAAACCCAGGGCTGCCCAACAGTAAGCTCATTCTCCTTGCCTCTGTGGAGGGATCAAGTAGCTTTTTGTTCTCTGAGCTAGAAGTAGAACAGATCAGCCAATACGTGATAACTCCTAGAACGATATTAGCCTTCCCTTTTTCTCACTTCATGAGCTACATGAGTCTGCTTTTTCGTTGCCTTAAAATAAAAACATAGCAAGGCAGGTATTCACCTTTGGAGATGGTTTAGGCTGACAGCAGTTTAATGTGGCCCTAAAGTTATGGACCCAGAACCTTCCTGCTTTTGTGCCATAAGCCGGAAAGAATAAATTATCCTCTTGCCTTTTTCTGTCATTTTAAGTCTGTAGAGGAATTGTGTGCTGTAAAAATTTGAAACCAGTGTCTCTATTGTTAACATATGATTTTTTTTATAGCTATCAAAGATTAGAAAGAGGGTTGGCACAGTTCAAGTGTTATTTTTAATCAGGTATCTATAATTCATTTTATATCAGAGACCTGACTATTTGTTAATTACAGCGATCATATAATCTTTCAAATGCAAATGGCCTGACTCAGATTCCCGTTTGTTTGGTACCCGCTGATGATTAAAGAATGGTATAGCGTTATAGTTGTTTGATTCCCATCTGTGTGCACCAGGCAATCACCACTTACAGATGGCTGTGATTCAGAGACAGGTTGCCACATGCGAAAAAAGTATGTTTCAGTTATTTTAATAAGATTTATTGCAGTAGTCACAGCTAAATGCTTAAACCTTAATGATAATTGCTGCTAATCTTTCAAGAAAATAATTAGAGTTTAATAAACCCCATGAAGGATGTTTTCCTATGAACTTCAACAAAATTGCAAAGGTAAGTGTTAGTTTTTTCCTCATAGAATAAATTTGAACCCTACACATAATTTTTTCTTGTTCAGATATTGGATTTTGTTTATACACCTATCCTTACTGAGGACAAATTAAAGACCAGTAGTTGTTATAAAAAATAATACATCAAATGGCACTGAATAATTTTTGAACACATATATATGTGTCTATAAGCCCAGCTACTTGGAAGGCTGAGGTAGGTGGATTGCGAATTCTAGGACAGCTTGGCTAAAATAGTAAGAGTACATTGCAAAAATTATTTATATAATGCAAAATTTACCATTTTAATCATTTTGTGTACAATGCAATGCTAATAACTCTATCTTCTCACCCAGAAATCCTGAACCCCATTTTCTTATTATCACAATTCCTGTCTTCATCCATTCTGCTTTCTTTTTTAAAAACATTTTATTTATTTATTTGAAAAAGAGAGAGAAAGGGCAGAGAGAGAGAGAGAAAGAGAGAGAGAGAGAGAGAGAGAGAGAGAGAGGGAGACAGAGAGAGATAGATTGAATAGGCACACCAGGGCTTTTAGCAACTGCAAATGAACTCCAAATGTATTTGCCACCTTGTGCATCTGTCTTGACATGTGTACTGGGGAATTGAACCTGAATTTTTTGGGTTTGCTGGCAAATGCCTTAAACACTAAGAAATCTCTCCATCCCATCTTTGCTACTTTGTGCCTTTATGAATTTACCTGATATTTCCTAACATTTGTTTTAAGAGGCAGAACATTCAGGAAATGGTTTGTGGAGAAAGGATATGGTTGTATGTGCTTGCACGTGCGTAGACACACACACACACACACCAAGATGCGAATCCCACCAGCATTTGGGGGCTGGACCAGTAGACAAAAGCAGATCTACATGATAATTACACTATTTCCTTTCTAAACCAGACCTGAATTTGGGTAGGATTTATGCATTTTAAAAGTTTGTCCTGTGTCAATGTATACCTCTGTCTAAGACAAGCTTGGAGACAATGACGGGCAAAGAACGCTCCTTAGGGAAGAAGCTGCTCAGACTGGAACAGGGCCTCTTATTTTGGGAGTAAAATCAATGGACGCTGAGTTTTGATTGAGGATGGCTACAAACCACCCTTTGGACACATTTTAAGGCTCAATGTTTCATTTCTAGCGCTAAGCACCCACATTTTATCGCCGTATAATTCTAGGTTTATATGGTTTTGGAGCCTCAACTTTGGCTTCATGTCTGAAATAAAAGTCCTTAAATTATTTATTTGTAGTCTTAAGATGAAAAACCTTAGCTGTATTTTTGCTTTTAGAATTGAGTTCAACATGCTTTATAGATCTATTGGGTAGAAAAACTCAGGTAAGAAAGTAGATGACAATGAAATAGAACTTTCTTGAGACAGACAATGTTAATAGCATTTTCATTGAAATGATATAATGTTTATATTGATAAATTTGTTTATGATAATACTATTATTTTAAAATATTCTACCCTGGTCTGGTTTGGGCTCTATGAAATGTAAATAAAATAAATTGTGCCATTTTTCAGATAAGTTTTTATTCCAGACTGCACTAGATTATACTACAGATTGGAATAGTGGCTACTTATTTAAGGTATGTCTGTAAGAGAGAGACCACATTGTTAGGAAAGCCAACATTCTCACTATACTGGAGAATGCTTTCTATCCCGGAGAGTTGTAGAAATGAATGAATTATTGCCTCCCTTCCAATGAATGACTCATGGTTGCCTGAGTGGAGGTGAGAATTTCCAGGGCTCTTTCTTTGAGAGATGGAAGGAATTTTTCATCATTTTATATATTATTCAATATATCTGTCACTATCTCTATTGATAAATGCTGTGAAAAATGATCCTTTATCATTTAAAATCAATTGAAATATTTACAATTTATCCTTTCCTTCCATAGATCTGAAAGTGCTCTCCAAAAATCAATTAATTTGCACAATATGCTGCTATAAGGATTGCTTTATTATCACCATTTTATGGACAAATTCAAAGCAAGAGAGGTTAATTAACTCATCTCAGAGTCCAAAGGGCTGGAGTGGGGAGACAAAAATGGACTGAACACCAACTTGAAGGCCAGGAACTCTGCTTTTAGCATGAATTTTCACAGATTCAGATCAGTTTCTCTAGCCCCCAAAGCAAATGCAATAATTTTGAATTATCAACCACTAGGTAGGCTAAGCTACGTTCCAGCACTGGTGAATATGTGAGAAATTTATCTCATAGGTTTCCAGCAAAGGGCTCAGGGACTCCTTTATCATGATTAGAAATCTACATACAGTGGTGCATTTTGCTGTGTTTTTTTTTCTTAATGTATGAATTTGTCTCCAATTACTTTATAAAGTCAACAATCAAGACCTCATGTTCAACATACTGCATAAATTGTCCTTAGTTCTGTTAGCAAAGCCTCTGCTACCTTTTTTGGAGAGGTATGTTAGAAATAACATTATAAGGTAGTCCCAAATCAGTTTATTCTAACTAGTTTTAACATACATGCCTGGAAAAACTATTGAAAATGATATATTGATCCTAAGAGATATTAGTCTGGTCTCTCCAACTTTGTGTTTGTTTTGTGCTTTGTTATTAAATATACTTGGGCAAAATTACAATACTGGAAATGTTGGCATGGCTTTATTGAAAGTGTTTCCCTGAATTATGATTAAGAAAGACACCAAATGCTGTTGGCATGGGCCATGGAGAGACCTGGCTGGAATCCAGAGGAGAGCCAGTCCCCAGACAATTAGCCCATCTCTTGCTGGAAGGCACTACATGAGCTACCAGGGTAAAGTGTCCAACATCTGTCCAAGCAACTCAAAGTCTAAGTGAATCAGAAGCAAACAAACTGGTGCGATGCTCACACAAGTGCAATAGTGGCACACAGCCATGGTGGGTAACCAACTGCTGTCAGATTGGCTAACAGATCTGCTCAGTGGAAAGCAAACCATATCTAGAACTGGGAAACAAGTCAGAATCATATCCAGATAATGATTCTACTCTCCATTGTCAAGTTCCCACTAACCTTAGACTATAAGAGTGTCTAAACCCTTTTAATTCTCTCTAAATTAATAATGTTATTTCATTTAACTGGCGCTGACTTCACTCTCCATTGGAGAATCTGCTTCTCTTTTTCAGATGGGAACTGTACTTGAGGAGATAAACGGCCCAGTGCACTCCACCATGGCCCCAGCTGAAACCACAGAGGAACTGGGAAAATGAGCGAGTGCTGATCTCTTAGTTAAGCTGATAATCAGCACAAGGGTAAAGGATATAGGCACTGAGGACACTCAACACCTACCAAACCAGAGATCCAGAGGCTCCTAAGTGCCCGTCACGGAAGTAGACTTAAAATGTTCCCAGCATGGCTCAGGGAATTTTTTAGAAGAGGGGACAAATGATTGTTAGAGCCATAAATTGGGACAGCTTGCACAGAGACATTGCCTCTTCCCCATAACTGACTGCTGCCCCCATAATGAATGACCTACAAATCCCAATGGAAAGACCTCTTCAGAAAAGGGGCATGGAGAAGTGAAAAGATGGCACTAACATGTGTTATTTACATACAAAATATGTCCATATCTAATAATAAAAAAAATTGAAAAAAAAGAAAGACAGGTCTTGGAAAATGGCTCAGCAGTGGAAGGTACTTGGAGAGCCTGGTGGCCTGGGTTTGGTTCCCTACCTAAAGCTGGTTGCATGAAGTGGCCTATGTGTCTGGAGTTCATTTGCAGTGGCAATAGGCCCTGGTGTGCCCATTCACATTTTCTTTGCCTCTTATTGCAAATAAATAATAAAATCTTAAAAATATTTTTTTAAAAAGATTAATGTGAAAATCTTACACTTCATTTAAAGGCAAGTACAGTAAATAGCTGAAAAATATAAGGCTAAAACTAGTTTTATATTATTTCACAGGCAAAAGAAAGTTTGCTTGATTCATTGTGTCCCTTGTTGTGCAAAAGCTTTTGCAGGGCTGGAGAGATGGCTCAGTGGTTAAGGCACTTGCCAAAGGACCCAGGTTTGATTCCCCAGTTCCCACATAAAACCAGATGAACAAGGTGGTGCATGTGTCTGGAGTTCATTTGCAGTGGCTAGAGACCCTGGTGCAACCATTCTGTCTGTATTTGCTTCTCTCTCTCTCAGAATAAATAAATAAAATAAATATATTAAGGGAAAGGTTTTTAATTTCATGAGGTCCCTATGGTTGATTACTTTCCTTACTTTCTGAGTCATTAGAGTTCTGTTCAGAAAGTCCTTACCTATGTCTCTGCATTGAAGTGGTTCACCTATTCTTCTTCTAGCAGTTTTAGAGTTTCAGGTCTGATGTTTAGGTCTTGGATTCATCTGGGGTTGATTCTTGTGCATGGAGAGAAATAGGATCTATTTTTGAAATGTGGGAGAGTTCTCAGGAGCTCCACAGGGTCAGTACTAGTCCAGGAAATGGTTAAGAATTGTCACCCCTGGGCCAGGAGAAAATTCATGAGGCCAGCGAGAGAAGCATGCTGCAGGATGTGAAAGCAGAAATAGCAGACCAAAAAGGCACTTGTTGGGAGGGGTGGGAGGCCTGGAATTGGGGACTTATCTGAATGTATCATAGGCTGATTGATTGCGTATTTGAGAGTGTCTCAATAGTAACTGAAAAAAACCCTTGTGTGGTGGGGGGAGGGGATGGGGGGGTGCAAGAAAAATTGACTGTAAAAGCAATCACCCACAACTGGTTTGTTTTGGGGATTCTTAGTTCTGAGTGAACTCCCAGAACTGCAGATGTTTTTGTGTGGCAAGTTTTTTTTTTTTTTCTCTCTCTAACATATCTATTAGCTTTAGATAGTTTAAATTCAGTTTAAGTGATTTATTTTCTGGCTGAACTTCTATCCAGATATCATATTTTTTAAGTATAGTATGGAAAACTTAGATATTGTTCATTTCAAAAAATATTTCAATAAATATTAGACACACACACACACATGAGTATGTGTGTGCCATATTACATTTTATTTATTTATTTATTTTTATTCTTAATTATTTATTTATTTGCAATGAGACGGAAAGACAGAGAGAGTGAGAATACAAACAGGCGCACCAGGGCCTCTAGCCACTGCAAACAAACTGTAGATACATGCACCACTTTGTGCATTCACCTTTACATGGGTACTGAGGATTTGAACTCCAGTCCTTAGGCTTTGCAGGTAAACACCTTAACTTCTGAAGGCATATTCTCGACACAGGAAATGATACTCACTGGTCCTGAGTCCTTCCTGCTCGACTGGGTTGAGGTCAAGGGGTACGGGTATGTGTGGAGGGGGGGAACTTGTCCATGGGGGATGAACAGGGTTTCCCTTTGGTAGAGGAGAGGGAAGTCTCCAGGGAAGGAGGGTGGGGTACTCAGGCACCTCCCAAGTCTGGCATTCTAGGCTAGGAGAAACAGTAGGGTGTAAAAGTGGCTACAGAGAGAGAGAGAGAGAGAGAGAGAGAGAGAGAGAGACAGAGAGAGAGAGAAAGAGAGAGGAAGGGGGGGGGCTAGGGCTGTGATCGTGGGAGATGGGCATGCCAGGGATATGCATAGTATAGGTGCCCATGTAGGGCTTTAGAAGGGCACAGTCCCTCCAGAATGCATGGTTAAGCTTGGCTCTTTGGAAGCTCAGAGGCTGGGCAGCTCCATTCTGCCTCTTAAGCCCAGGCATGAGCCTGTGTCAGAGGCTACACCCTGGGGCCATTGAGGCAGATGCTGGTCACATTTATTTATTTTTTAAATATATATATATATATATATATATTTTTTGGTTTTTTGAGGTAGGGTCTCATGTTTGGTCCAGGCTGACCTGGAAATCACTATGTAGTCTCAGGGTGGCCTTGAACTCACAGTGATCCTCCTACCTCTGCCTCCTGAGTGCTGGGATTATAGGTGGGTGCCACCATGCCCAGCTAAATATATTATTTATTTATTTTATTAGAGAGAAAGAGACAGATTATATATATATATATGAGACAGAGAGAGAGAGACAGAGAGAGAGAGAGAATATGGGTTCTCCAGGGCTTCTAGCCACTGCAAATGAACTCCAGATGCATGTGTTACCTTGTGCATCTGGCTTATGTGGGTTCTGGGGAATCAAACCTGGGTTCTTAGGCTTTGGAGGAAAGTACGTTAACTGCTAAGCCATCTTTTCAACCACCCGGTCTCACATTTTAAATTGTATTCAGTCCAACTTTAAAGGTCCCCATATTCTTTACTGTTTAAGATTGTTGTAAAGTCCCAAGTCTTACCTGAGATTTAAGACCATCTTTTCACTGTGAATCCTGTAAAATCAAAGTAATTTACAAACTTCCAACATCTAATGACACAGTGTAAACATGTAATAAGGCTTAACAAGGAAATACTAGACCAAACCAAGATCAATAGTCATTAGGCAAACATCAAACGTCTGCAGTTCAAGTCTGCATATCTGAAACCAGTGGTAACAGTCTCTTGATTTTCAGTTCTGCCCGTCCAGCTGGGCTGAGTGGCCAGGGACACACCCATGTTGAGCCAACAGTGCTCCATGGCAGCCTATGTACAATCCAGTCTATCAAAACCGTCTTCGGGTCTCTAGTGCAAACCGTGGCCCATCTTAAACTTCATGCACTTGCCTTTCTAGCCTTTAAATCAGGAGGATCCTGTTTCCCATGCCTCATCTAAGCTGAGGCTCCTATTCAACTTCAGTCAGCAGCCTCACTGGTCTCTCTATCAGGGACTTCACGTGCTGCCCTTATATGCCATGTCTCAACAGAGGTCCTGGAACTGTGTGCAGTTCATAATCTGCTTTCGTGTATTTTTCATGCTGCCAAAGTCAATACCAGGTGTACAGATCACAGCCATTTTGTTAGTCCAGGGACCAAATAAATTGTGACCTTGACAATCATACTCCTTCTTTACAAAAGGGTTTGCATTTTTACCGTTCAGTCTTTTCTAGGTAGATTCACCTCAGGCATCCTTTCCATTGTTTCAGTGTAAGGCAGTTGGGCCATCCTTATTCATTCCACCTATTTCTTTTGCCTATTATCTGTGGCTTCTCTCTCGAGGTAAAGATGATGATCTGCACACTAAGGAAACTACAGTATGTCTCCTCTGTAAAACTCCAGCCATATCTTTGTTCATTTCCCACTTCTGCAGAGTTGAGAGCTTATGGCCTTCTCAGAGCTCTTGAGCACTGCTCGCCCATTAAATACATGTCTTTGATGACCTGTTAATTTTTTTTTTTTTTCTAAGTAGAGTTTCACTCTAGTCCAGGGTGACCTAGAATTCCCTCTGTAACCTAGCCCATCCTTGAACTCATGGGTGATCCTCCTACTTCTGCTTCCCAAGTGCTGGGGTTAAAAGTGGGGACTACCAAACCAGACTTCATTTTAAAAAGTCTTTTAATAGTTCCTGTTCTTCAGTGTAAATAATAAGCATTAATCTACCTACGAAGGTAGTGGGGTTGATAGAATTCTCTCTTACTCTGGGGAGGGTCAATGTTTTCTTAATTTAGTCATACCTTCAACAAATTCAATGAAGCCAACTAAGTTTAGGCTGCCTTATTCAACCTATTAACATACATTTTACCCCCAGACTCTAAGAGAAAAACCCAGAATAACTTCTGGCCAAGTATCTTGGTGTCCGTTGGCTCAGTTATATTAAAACATAAAGTCATTCATCAATCTATAACATTTATTCAATTAGTATCAGTAGTCACAGTATACTAATAATTTGATATGAACTATCTAATGATTTCTTCTCATAATAGTGGATCAGTGTAATGAAATGCTTAGCCACAGATAATTAACTTCCACAAATAGGAAATAAACTAGAAGACTCATCTAAGCTTGAGTAACATTTCCAAAATATTCTAATATATTGGAGGAACAAACAACAATTAATAGATCCCTTCTAGTTAAGGCCAAACAATTGTAGCTATAAATGTAGACTAAGAAATAAGGGCATCTATAAGAAAGCAAATTTTAGCTGTTTAGTATTATTAGTATGAGCAACATACACATTCTAATGCTTCCATCATCCCAAGTGTACGCCTTTTCACTTTTCATTTTGGTGCATTTGTGAGGAATTTATGTAGTATATCAGAGTTTATTGACTTGAAATCAAGTTTCTTTTCCATTTCATTGGACATCATAATTTTATATTTATACTACAATTCATTAAATTTGTCCTTAACATTCCAAGTGTCTTCTAGTTTGGTACAACGTGACAGAATTAGGTTTGTAGCCCCAGGGCATTGAAAGGTGATAGCAAGTTTCTGGTGCAATTTTGAAATTTTAAAATGTATTTGGGAAGCAATACCAGATGCTTAGATTGGGAAGACATTTACTTTGTCATTTCTTTATAGTTATGAAAAATCATCTGTGTATTAGGATAGAAAATTTTTTATTGAAACGCTCCTTCAATTTTCTTTTTTAAAAAGCATTTTAATTTATTTATTTTCAAGCTGAGACAAGCAGAGACAGAGAGAATGGGCACAGCAGGTCCTCCAGCTGCTGCAAATGAACTCCAGATGCATGCACCACTTTGTGCATCTGGCTTATGTGGATACTGTGGAATTGAACCTGAGGTTGTTAGGCTTTGCAAGCAAGTGCCTTAACCACTGAGCAATCTCTCCAGCTCCCTTTCTTTTTATCTTTGAGTGGTAAAACACTTAGGAAAATGTAGCTTAGGTTACATTGATCTAGATTCTGTCAGGTGAGTTAAGTTTTGAATTTTCTATTTTTGGCAAATGACTTTCAGATTACTGAGTTATTATTTGTCTGATCATGTTTAACTGTGCTTGAAAACAAACATCTTCCAAATTAGTGACCAAGGGGGTGGTGATGCCTGGAGTATTGGTAGAACTCTATAGAGTTACTCTCAGTAACCGATCCTAATGGAATGCTGGATTTGGAACTTGATTTTTCTTTTTTAAAAAAGATTTATTTTTATTTATTTGAGACAGAGACAGAGAGATAGATTGAAAGAGATATTGAGAATGGGCATGACAGGCTCTCTAGCCACTGCAAATGAACTCTAGAAGCATGTGACACTAAGTGCATCTGGCTTACCTGGGACCTGGAGAATTGAACCTACGTCCTTGGGCTTCACAGGCATGTGTCTTAACCCCTAAGCTATCTCTCTAGCCCTGAACTTGATTTCTTAAAATATTTTATTTATTTGAGAGAGAAGGAGAGCGAGAGAGAGATAAAGAGAGAGAGAGAGACATGCCAGGACCTTAGTTACTGCAAATGAACTGTGGCTGCATGCCATCTGGCTTACGTGGGTGCTAGGGAATTGATCCTGAGTCCTCAGGCTTTGCAGGCAAGTGCATTAACTGCTAAGCCATCTCTCCAACCCCTTGAACTTGACTTTGAACTGTGACTCATTTCATGCCTTGTGTAATGTCTGTCCCATGCCTGCTTCACTATGTTACATTGGCAATACATAACTTGTTTCTAGGTTCTGTTGGTCCAGAGATAAGGATGAATTTTATTCAAGGAACAACTGTACCCTGAGGGTCAGCCACACTTGATTTTGGTAATTTAGATAACCTGGTTTAGGACCCTCATGCTTATATTTATGTGATAGTTTTGAGTTAGGATTAAATTTAAGGTGGATTAAAACCTTTGAGTGGGAGAAGAAGAAGAAGGAGGAGGAGGAGGAGGAGGAGAAGAAGAAGAAGAAGAGGAAGAAGAAGAGGAAGAAGAAGAGGAAGAAGAAGAGGAAGAAGAAGAAGAAGAAGAGGAAGAAGAAGAGGAAGAAGAAGAAGAAGAAGAAGAAGAAAATATATATTGGGTGGGTACTGGATGTCAGTTTTCGTGGCTATAGATATATTTTATTGGATTAAATAGTGTCTTTCCAAAATTTATGTTTACTTGCAACCTTAGAATATAATCTCTTTCGGAAATAGGGTCTTTGCAAACATAATTAGTTAAAATGAAATCATTCTGAATTCGACTAGACCCTAAACCCAATAGTGGTGGCCTTATAAAAAGACCATGTGAACACACACACACACACACACACACACACACACACACACTCACTCACAAAATGGACAATGCCATGGGAAGATGTCAGAAAATGCTAGACTGGTGCACCTAAGCCATGTCAAAGATTGCTGGCAACCAGTGACACCTGAGAGGGGCAGGGGAACATTTTCCTCTGGAGCCTTGAGTGTAAGCTTGGCTCTGCTTACTCCTTAATTTCAGACATTTGGCCTCCCACACTGTGTGAGGATAAATATACATCACTCAGTTGGTGCCATTTTGTTATGGAAGCCCTTGGGAACTAAGGCAGAATTTGTGCTCCAATGAGTTAGGACTGAACTGGGAAGAAGAAGGTGGAGTTTATCAGTGCTTGGCAAACACATAGATGTAGGACAGTCATTTCTCCGCCAAATATATAGCACTGGGGACTAAATCCACATCATAGTACTGCTATCAAGTTGCCACATTTACATATAAAACCCACAGGCTTTCAACTAACTATCTAAAAATTCTGTTATTATAGACCATTTTTGGAACTCAGGATTCAGTTCAAAAGAATTTTTACAAAGAGCTCTTGAAAGTAAGCTGTCACCAGGTTAACAGCTTTAGAGGTATCATTAGGTATTTTCTAGAAGCCTGAGTAAACATACCTATTTAATTTTCCACTGGAAGTACATTAGTTTCTAATGATTTACCTTATATGTTTCATCTAGTCTTTCAGTTTATTATTATGGATACTTTCCCATAACCTAACACTTCATAAGCTATGAAAAGAAAAGGGAGCATTTATACATATGAAAAAGACATATCATTGATATCACCTATAGAAAGACACTTTAGTAAAACAGATATAATTAAACATTTTTATTATTTATTTACTTATTTGTTTTGTTTTTTTAAAATTTTTTAAAAATTATTATTTATTTGAGAGCAATAGACATAGAGAGAAGACAGATAGAGGGAGAGAGAGAGAATGGGTGTGCCAGGGCTTTCATCCTCTGCAAACGAACTCCAGACGCGTGCGCCCCCTTGTGCATCTGGCTAACGTGGGACCTGGGGAAGCGAGCCTCGAGCCGGGGTCCTTAGGCTTCACAAGCAAGCGCTTAACCGCTAAGCCATCTCTCCAGCCCTATTTTGGTTTTTTGAGGTAGGGTATCACTCTGGCCCAGGCTGACCTGAATTTCACTGTGTACTCTCAGGGTGGCCTTGAACTCACACTTACCCTTCTACGTCTTCCTGCAGAGTGCTGGGATTAAAGGCATGTGCCACCATGCCTGGCTTGTTTTTGTTTTTATTTATTTATTTGAGAGTGACAGACAGAAAGAAAAAGAGGCAGACAGAGAGAAAATGGGCACGCCAGGGCCTCCAGCCACTGCAAAGGAACTCCAGATGCTTGCGCCCCCTTGTGCATCTGGCTAATGTGGGTCCTGGGGAGTCAAGCCTCAAACCAGGGTACTTAGGCTTCACAGGCAAGCGCTTAACTGCTAAGCCATCTCTCCAGCTCTAAACATTTATTCTATCATTGAGTTTGGAATTAACCAGCCAAAGATAAATTTTATCATGACCCAACATGTGACTCTGACATTCTTTCCGCCACCTCTTCCGCAAAATTTCCCTGAGCCATGTTGGGTTCATTTTTGGTCTGCTTCAGTGTTGAGGTGTTGGGGGCCTCTGGGGCTCTGGCTCTCTAATTCGGTAGGAGTTGGTTTTTCTCTGTGTTGGTCTCCTTCCCCTTTGTGCTGATATCCGGTTCATCAGGAAAACAGCACCGTTGCTTGTTTTGCCAATTTTCCTTAGTTTCAGTCGGGCCCCTTTTGAGGTATGTTGGGGCAGCTCTCTCCTTAGGATCTGCATCTATCTGAAAAAGAGAAGCAGATTCTCCTACGGAGAGTAAGTTAGCACCCAGAAAATTGAGATAACACTTACTTTTTGATAGAGAGTTTAATAGGTGTAGGCCCTCTTGTACCTCATGATTGATGGTAGCTTGATATCGGAGAGTAGGCTTATGTTTGGATATGGTTCTGACTTGTTTCCCAGCTCCAGCTATGGGTCCTGTACCACTGAGTGGATCAGTTAGCCAAATCAAGAGCAGTTGGTTCCCCACCATGGCTGTGTGCCACTATTGCACTTGTGTGGGCATCACATCAATTTATTTGTTGCTAAGTAGGTTAGACCATGAGTTGCTTGGACAGATATTGGTCATTTCCCCCAGTCGCCCATGTAGCACCTTCTGGCACTAGACACGCTGACTGTCTGGGGACTGACTCTCTCCTGGCTTCCAGCCATGCTGTTCCATTTTACGTGTCAGCTGCGTATGGAGTCTTCAGCAATAGGGTCTTACCACTGACCTTTGGTGGGTCATCAAGAATGTTAGAGTCACATGTTAGGTCATGATATGCAGAGACATTTATTGTACCAATAACTGTGGGCTAACTCCACAATGCACGACCCATTTACATCAACAAGGAGGGTCCATTGGGTGGGGGTAGATCATGGATGAGCCTAAACAATGGTACCAAACTGCCTGTATTTGCTGAAAAGAAAACTAATAAATTAAAGTAAAAAAAAAAAAAAAGAGGACTCTAGAGCCAGGTGGCTTGGATTTAATTCCTAACTGTGCTGTTAACAGCTATAATAACTTGGGACATGGTACTTGTTTTCCTCAAGCATAAACTATAATAGCAATACCTACTATCTAGTTGTACCTCTCAAAGGCTTAGCATATAGAATAAGCAGCCACACTTTATAAGCTATTCTTATTAGTAAGATATAAATTTAGCATTAGACAGACCTAGCTAGATCATCTGAACAAGTTATCTAACTGCCTTATGATATAATATTCTCATATATTTTTAAGTAAAGATAATAGAACCAACTGTGTTGTCAATTTTAGTATAAATAACAGACTTTATACTTTGATTATAAGGTCTTAAAATGGGTTTTGGATGATATTTTTTCAATAAATTATTATTGTTTGTTTATAAAAAAAAAGATAAATTTTAAAGGGCTTATCATTCCTTTCTGCTTGGCATTTTTATCTCAGATCTTATCAGAAACATTTTGTCCGTGATATCTTCTTCAAGCTCTGAGTTAGATAGCTACCTGCATTGAGTGGCTGGCTCCCCAGTTCTCTTTCAAACCTCTTATTTAAGAGTAAATATTTGTGAGTTGATAGTCCTCTGTACTTGCTCATCAGCCTCTATGGAAGATCATGATGACAATGGGAGTTTGATGTTTTCCTTCTCCTCAACATTATTTCTTTAAACCAACAGGTCTAGCAGTATAATCGACACACAGCGAGTTGCATTTATTTTAAGGGTACCATTTGATGAGTTTTGACATATGTATGTGCCCATTAGTGTGGTCCATCATCATGACAGAAGATTGGACATCTCCACTGCACCAAACGTTTCCTCATGTAGATGGGATAGGTTTAAAAGAAACTTTAGCAAAGAGGCTGCTTCTAGAGAACGTTCTTGTCAGAAGCGTCAGTGAGTGGGTGCATATGTGTGTCATTTGTAGCAGCCAAGTCAGAAGGAAGTACCAGGTGGGATCTAAAACTCATTCTGGTCTGTTGAAATCCACTCCCTGTACCATAGCTATTAAAGAAATCATGGTTTAGATTTGATGTCAACCATAGCGAGTCTGTAACAATAGCGAACTCAGTCAGAAGAAACCAGAGCCAGCACCGTGGTTCATTAATTCTACGTTGCACAGTTTCTGTTCACATTTTGACTCCCTGAGATGAGCATGTGCTTTACAATCAGCTGTGTGCCGTAGTAAAATTAGCAGTTCTCTTTCCATCGGTACATACCGTAGTGGCGAATCTTAATTTCGACTTGGATTCTACAATATATTTGACGTTTCTATAGTTAAGAGATCAGACACAATGTCCTCTATATTTCCTGCAGGTTTTCAGCTCCCTCCTCAGCCATACTTGGCTCAGCATTTTTTGGCCAGAGTTCCCAGAGTTTTTGTCATAGAGTATAGTGACAGTTTGTTGGAGGGATATAGAAAAGTGATAGAATCGCTTGATGTTAAAATGACTTGATATACCTATGAGATTACTGTCTCCAAAAAGACATTAAAATCATGCTTAAAATTCTTCTAACTACTACACATTTTGAAAGGACGCATTATCAGGGCCCCCTAGCCTAGTGGAGCAAAAGGAATGTGAAAGAAAATAAGAAAACTTTCTAAAGGGTTAGTGTGGAACTGCCATGTCCAACTGGAGGTGGAAATGAATGATTGCACATGCGTAGCACTTCCTGTGCAGTGTGTGTGTCTGAGGGGGACCCCTCCCCTTGGTGTTCCAGGTAGTTGGCTAGAGAACAAGTGACACTTGCAACTTGGAGGAACAGTTGGCAGGAAAGAAGCGACACTGACCTCATGGGCTGCCAGTCTGTCTTGGTGAGAACCAGGTGGACCGCATGCTGTGCTAGCAGTAACAGTCCAGAGTCCTTTGACCCTTAGGATCAGAGACCAGCTTTCTTGGACACTGATAGTTGGATAGATTTCTGTGGACCAGAGTTGTGTTAATCAAGTACCTAGCACCCAATTATCCACGAACATTATCAACGAATACGGCTGTCAAGTGAATGACCTGTTCATGGTGGCTCAATGAATACATTACCTTATTTTAGGCTAAGCTATGTGGGAAAATATAAACAGAAGCCACATGATGAGGATAGAATCATCTCATTAAAGTTAGTTCTGTGATAGCAGAACAATGTATGCATCAGCATTTTCAGAACACCCTCTTTCCATGTACTTCTTAGTGAAAAACCCACTTCAAGTGTCTAAGCTTCTCTTATAGATTCTCCACAATGGACCGCTGGTGTAGGAGCTCTCTGTCTCTTTTTAGGTATATAGGAGTGCATGTGGTCTGTGTGCAGGTGCACATACATGTTTATATGCATGTAGGTGCATATGTACATGTGTGCACATGCATGTGGAGGGCAGAGGTGTCTTTCTCAATATCCCTTCACCTTATTTTTTAAGACCAGGATCTCTCATTGAACCCAGAGCTCACCTAAACTGCCAGATAAACTAATCCACAAGCCCCAGGGATTCTGTCTCTGCATCTTCACAGCTGGGATTATAGGCACTTGCCATCACACCCTGCATTTTAGGTGTATACTGGGGATCCAAACTCAGGTCCTTTTGTTTATGCAACAAACACTTTACTCACTGTGCTATTTCCCCAGTCCCGCGACTTCTTTTCTTGGTCTTTCTTAGGCTGCTGTGTGATTCATTGTGCTCTAGATTGACTCAATTTTCATTATATGCATCTCTTTTTTTTTAGTTATTACAAAAAGATTCTTTTTCTGATGTACAGATATATCTCATATACAATAAAAACATTTATTCTGTTAGACATATGCTTCTTTTAATTGGTATTTTTATCTAAACTCTGAAGTGGTACGTCAGAGATAATGCCTTTGTTTGTCCTCCTACTTCCATACACCCCTTTTACTTTCTAATCTCCTCATGGCACTGTATGGAGATATATGCTTTTCTTTCAGATAATAACCCGGTTCTTGAGACATTGTTGTTATTTTTCTCATTCCCTATCATGAAGATGACATTTCACAGTGCCTCTGAATATTTCAAGTCATTGGAAATGTTTTAGAATTTAGGCAGGTCATTTGAAAAAAAAATCCAAGATTAAAGAAGGCCAAAAGGCACATGCTTGGCAGTTTCCTTGAAGGAATTTTTTTTTTTTTTTTAAATTTCATTCTGGTACAAAAGGCACTGAATTAAGAGTGAGGTGGAAACATCAGCCCTTTTGAATATACATGTTTCCTCTGCTATAGTTACTCCGACAGACTTATTAGTCCCTTTATCTTCCTTTTTTGTATCATTGTTTTCTTTTATCAATAATGGAGAATGAGTCTCAATTCATGCAAATAACTATTACTATACAGATAAATGTAACTGACATTCACTGAATACTAATTTTATTATTCATATTTAGCATGTGCATAAATTAAGTTGTGTTGTTCAAGTTTCTTTATATGATTGTTATGAAATGAATAGCTTCTAAGCTAAAGTCATTCTCTTACTAACTTTGTTTTTACACTTCTTTATAAATATACCTATGAGGATTATTTCCTTTTCATATTCTTTACAAAGAAAGAATTATAAGTAGAATGTTAACAATGGGTAAGATCGCAGTTCATTTGCATAGAATTATTGTTAAGGATGAAATTATTATACAAGTATTTTAATGTTGAGATTGTATTCAGTACATAATAATTATGTTGTTATACTTTAAATTTTCTGTTATTGGTCAAAGTTGTCAACCCCTAAGAATAACCCTGGAGGAACAGTAATTTCAGGTAGGTCGGTAAGAGCAGAATACTGAGAAATCTCACTGTGAAGTAGTTGTGTGGTGGAGACCAGATAGTTGTTTGCCAAGCTGTACGTCCTCTTTTCAATAATAGAATAAAAGTACATTTCCTAGCTTCTCTTGAACGCTCATATCACGATGTACTGTTCATGTGAGTAGAAGTGACACAATCTCCCAGTTTTGGCTTGTAGAAAATCTTCTAATTCCTCCGTCCCTCCCTTCCCTTCCCTTCTCCCTTCCCCTTCTCTCTCTCTCTCTCTCTCATGTGTTCATGTGCGTGTTCATGTGTGTGAGCGCAGGTGTGTGTGTACACACACACGTGCACGCCCGTGCTGTGGAGGATATAGGATGACTTTCGGATCAGTCCTTTCCTTCCCACTTCTTTGAGGCAGAGTTTTCCATCATTTGTCATCCCACTTGAGAGTTTCTTGGAACTTCTGTCTCTGCTTCTCTTCTCACCATAGGTACACTCAGATTACAGAAGATTATCACAGTTTGTGGCTTTTATATGGGGACTATGTATATGGAATTAGGTACTGAGGAATTTTTGTAGAGCCATATCCTCCGAATTGAAACATTCCTTCCTGGAGGAAGGAAGGAGGCTCAGGAGATACACGAACTCAAGCCTGGGAAAGAAGTTGAAAAACCTTGCCTTAAAGGTAGATAAAAGGCAAACGAGTGCTTGGGAGGGAGACTCAGTGAGCTGCCTGCAAGGCCCATAGTGTGCTTGAGGCTCTTCAACCAGCTGAGCTGCCTGTAGCTTGTGCAGCGCGCTCCAGAAACGCAGAAGCGCCACCCCCATGCTGACGTGGAGCGGCTGCCTTTGTATCATCCGCTGCTCCTGCAGGGGCTCCTACCCTGCTCCCAAGGTAACCCCCATAAACTCACTGACTCACCAAAACCGCTTTAGGTGCAGTTGTACTTTGGTCTGTCATCTGAGTCCAATTTGGGGTGAAAGATATTTGTTAGCATCGCCCGAGGGAGAGTTTCCCATGACAGTGGTGTAGCAATTAGTTTATTCATTGAACCATCTCCCCAACCTCTAATCTTGGTCTTCTCCTCCCACCTTGGTACGGCCCTTAGAAGGCATGTTCTAGAGACAAGCGGGTCCCTGTGTGAAAGGATTCACACTCCTGGAATTGCTACTTAGATAAGGTACCTTAGCTGCTCACTAAAAAGTTAGCTTAGATTTTATACAAAGAAGAAATAAACTGTTGTGTTTGAGACATTGCATGCTTTTGGAGTTGTCATTGCAACTAGTGTTGCTTTACCAACACAAACCATTTAAATCTTTCTTAAGTTTTAGTATGCAAGGGCTGCTCTATTCAAAGAAGACCTGCACTGAAATATACCATCATATTATCAAGACTCATTCTCAAAGAGCTTTGCTACAGTACCGGGCACAATTAGAGTTAATATCAATTTTTTTTTGGTAACATATTTTGTTGAATTTATGTTTTCCTTCATTGTACTAAGGGAAGGTGAGCTGATGAAGATTTGGGTCTGCATTTGTTCTGTTTGCATTGAAGTAAAATGATTATAAAGGAGGCAGCATTTGCCTAACTTGGGTGGAGAAATCACTTACCATGGTTGTAATGTAATTAGCAGATACAGGTGTTTTCAATTTTAAATATCTTTAGGAGACTCACTTAGTACTTGAGTCACAAAGATTATTTTACCAGATTTGAGTGGCAGATGTCCATGATTATGAAGTACATACCCTCCACTCAAATCTATTTTACAGTATTACAAAAGCCAAATAGGTACATCATAGATTGGGTTAAAGAGTGTTCCACTTTTTATTTTATTGAGCTGTTGTGATGTGTTTAATTGCTATTGTCACTGAATGGGCAATTCTTTCCAATGGATTATCACTTCCTATTGCAAGATCCTTGTCCTTGTTCCCCCTCTCAATTCCTTCCTCACTAGATGCATGTATTTCTCCATTCCAACCCTATCACTGTAACAAACATTTGTTCCCGCTTTGGGCTGTGGGCTCCAAAAAGGTAATAGTGTCGTTTTGTCATAATGTGTATTGTATCACCTCAATAAAATTCAAAATTTTGAAGATAATTTACTTTTGCTTTCATCATTGAGGTTTGTGACATTTAGTGATAATTGGGCTCATCTTTCAATGGAGACCTTATCTCTAATGTGGATGAAAGTTCTCTGAAATGTTCTAGCACATTATTCTAACCAAATATTAATTAGGTTCCTATGTTTATTATGTGTATGAAATATTCCAATAAGTCATTAGGAATTGATGGATATGCTCATCAATTAGGCACTCAGAAATTATTGATTAAATTTTTAAAAAGCTAATGAATCGATGAATTGTTTAAGACTCAGGAAGTGAACTAAGTGTGTGACCTTTCTGGCAGAGGCTTTGTCTCATCAATAGAATTACACATTTATGATTCTGTATAAATAATAGATAACAATGGGTGGCAAACCCACAGGGAGAAGAAGGCAGGAGGTGAAGCGTTCCACAGTGGGGCAGTGCATTATCTTCAACACATTTGGTACATTGTGGTTTTTCAAAGTCTGGCCTTCCCGAGTGTTGCTTGCTAATGGATTCTAACTAAAAGGTGAGAAATCTCCCTGTCACTTGCTGTGGTTAGAGAAGGAAAAGATATTTGTTAAATGGTTAGGCACACATCCAGTTGTCAACTGACTGCCTAATGGAGGATTCATTGGAAGGTGTTGAGTCTCCTCCACCAGACAGACCTTGGTTTTCAACATCTGTAGAAATTATTTCTAGGTCAAGAAGCAGGTGGAAAAGGAATTATCACGGGGATGAAAAAGGAACATGGACATTGGATTCAGCAAAGACCTAGATTTAAGTGCCAATTTTATAATACAGCTACCTTGGGAAGGATACTAATTCCTACCTAGTTTACTTATGTACAAAATGTGGACAATAATATTTCCCCCTAGGGAATTCTTATGAGTAAGAGTGGAGGGACTAGCTGTGGACTGCACAGTCCTGCAGTTTGTCCGCTTCTTTATCTCCCTTCCCTTGTCTTCCATTTCCTTCCCTCCTTCTTTGCAAACATCATGTGTCAAATTTGATTTTTACACACTGGCACCTTTTTTTTTTTTTTTTTTTTTTTTTTTTTGAGGAAGGGTCTCACTCTAGCCCAGGCTGACCTGGAATTCACTTTGGAGACTCAGAGTGGCCTCGAACTCACAGTGATCCTCCCGAGTGCTGGGATTAAAGGAGTGCATCACCACGCCTGGCCACACCTTTCTGTTTTGTTTTCTAAAAGTAGGAGATGTAATATTGGAACTATAAATGACTCCTCACACACATCTGTCTGCCTTTAGTAATATTAAAATAAATATGTAGCAATAGGTTCATAGACCTTCCGTACCTCACAATATTAAACATCCTAAACCTCGACACGAACTCAATCTCTTCCTAGGATGTCACTAATACTCCTTTATGTGTGTTTCAGGTACAGATTGAAATACCAAAAATACAAAGATACTACAGTACCCAGAAACTGACCTTTAGGTCAGAATGTTCTAGCATGGGCTCTCAGCCCTCTCTTGGGAGGAACCTAAGTACTCTGGCCTAACATTGCTCCATACTGCAGTCAGGTTCATATTGCTGGCAGAAATCCGCCAATCAAGAGCAACTTTTGGGACAAAAAAAAAAAGGGGGTTATTTTGGCTTACAGCTTCAAGGGGATGCTCCTTGATGGTTGGGAAAGTGATGGCATGAGCCGAGGGTGGACATCACCCCCTGGCCAACATCAGGTGGACAATAGCAACAGGAGAGTGTGCCAAACACTGCCATAAGCCCACCCCCAACAACACACTGCCTCCAGGAGGCGTTAATTCCCCAATTTCCATCACTTGGGAACCTAGCATTCAGAACACCTGAGTTTATGGGCGACACCTGAGTCAAACCACACCCCCTTATCAGCACAAAACAGTGAAGAATGTTCCTCACCTTATTTCCCTAAAAGCAGTTAGAGTGGATTCTGAGGGGCGGGAATTGAAACAGTTTAGGGGATTTGCGGTTTCTCTGGGTAGGCAGACAGAAAAAAGTGGGCCATCTATAAATGGCTATATTCTAACCCAGGATGGTGAAGGGAGCGACTCCACTTTCTCCTTCTTCCTGGCCTAAGTGGATTTCTCCCCCTAGCAAGATGGCTTGGCAGGCTTTCCAGGGCTTGCAGGTACTGGCTTGTGTCACAGACCAGCCAGTGCCTTCACCCCATTTTAACCTGGCCAATCATGGACTCAGGATGGGCAGGCTCTCCTCATTTCATAAAAGTCTACTTCCCACAGGGCTGCTGGTGCATGCCTCTAATCCCAGCACTCTGGGAGGCAGAAGTAGGAGGATCCACTTGAGATCAAGGCCACCTTAATAGTACATAGTGAATTCCAGATTAGCCTGGACTAGAGCGAGACCCTACCTTGAAAATCCAAAAGATGAAACCAACCCAAAACTATCCAGTTCCCACTGGGACTGCAGATTTCCTCTCTCCGGAGTCCCCTCATCCCAGAGGAGTCTATTTTTTTTTTCTGCTTTCTTTTCCTCTTACTTTAAAATAAGCTTTTTTTTTTTTTTTAACACTAAAAAAATATGCAGCACAGAAAAAATGGCAGGAAAAAATGTGTCTCATTTTGTGGTAACACTAAAATATATTTAATTGTCACTAAGTTCCCCAAAGTTGACTGAATTCATGAGCATCGAGGTGGTTGTGCTTGTTGGCACTCTTGCCCTCACGTGGTACTTTGAAGGGCCTCTGTGGAACCATGGCGATCATCTGCAGGATAAATGTGTAACGAATATTAGCTAGTAATGATTTTGTGAGTTGAGCAAAAAGGTGTAGAGAGGCACTTTAAGCCTTACTTTTAAGCCTGCTATGTAAATATCCTGCCAGGGAATTCTACTGCTTATATCTTTGCACAGGGTCCATCAGATATCTGAGAATTGTAGTTCTGTGTACATTATTCCCTTTCCATTTTCATTACTGATTTGTGCAGCTTTAGAAATACTTATCTTTCATCCATTTTGATGACATTGATCTTGTCAGGCTAATTTTGTGCTGTCTGTAGTCCAGGATTAATGTCAAATTGTCAGAAAAAAGCATATCTAAAAGGGAATGAAACTCTGGTGAAGCAAATTCACAATCTGTACCTTTCAACCAAGTAAATGAGGAAAACTACCCACAGATGTCCTTGTGGTTCATGCTAGGTAATGTCAACTTATTCTGTGTAACAATAAGCATTACTCTTTGTAAAATTGATTAAAACATGGTAGGGATCTTGAAAGACGGAATTATTAATTACATAGTTTAAAGCAAAGGGAGAAGGTACCACAAAATTACTAATATGCGAACATCATTATGTGTCTCCTCTTTGGAAGAACTGACTGAAAATAGAAGCTACCCGAGTCATGTTCTCTAGCACAATGCTGCCTGACTATCCTGGATGGCGCTATTCAGTTTTCTAGTGCGTGCACCATGCCAGCGCGAGGGCGTGCCAGCGTGAGAATGGGCACATGCCATAGGATGCCTGGGGATACCAGAGAACAGCTTCAGCTGCCAGTCTGTGTCTTTCACCATGTCCGAGAAGGTTCTCTTGCTGTCGTTTCTGCTTTGGTCAGCGGGCTAGCTGGGCCATAAGCTTCCCGAAAATTCTCCGGCATCTGTCATGGTCTTATCACAGGTGTGCTAGGATTGCAGATGTTTGCCACAGCATCTGGATTTTACATGAGCACTGAGGGTCCAGACTTAGGCATTCACACGCGTGGGACAAGCATTTTACCCAAAGCCATCTCCGGTGGTTTATTGCATGTTTAATGGCTCACTGTGTTTGGCATGAAGGTCTAATCTGTATATTCTACAAATGCTGATTTCTACTTCTCACATTTAAGTTTAACATATAGACATTTTCCCCAAAATGATGCCATACCTCCCGTCCTTGCTCTCTCTCTAACTCTCCACAGTGGCAGGTAGAGCAATGGCACTGTTATATTCCAAACAGGGCATGTATATTGCTAACAATATATGTTCTGAGCTTGTATGCCTACATGACAAGCTGTCACATGACCCTGTTGACTCCTCTCCAATTATTCTCACAGTTCTCAGGAATCATTGTGAAGTGTGCTGGGAATGTAACAAGGCAGATAGAGAGAGAGAGCGAGAGAGAGCGAGCGAGCGAGCGAGAGAGAGAGAGAGAGAATGGGCGCGGCAGGGCCTCCAGCCACTGCAAATGAACTCCAGACCCATGCATCCCCTTGTGCATCTGACTAAAGTGGGTCCTGGGGTATCGGGCCTCAAACTGGGATCCTTAGGCTTCACAGGCAAGTGCTTAACCGCTAAACCATCTCTCCAGCCCGGAATGTAACGTTTTTAAATAAGGAGGAGCTGGCCTGAATAGGCTGTTCTCTGTTCTTGTACCTCCTAGAACAAGATGTCCTGCAATGCGTCCACCCATTACGTCATTGTCCCTAGACATAAACTCCAGAGCAGAGTGCTTTCTAAGCTGGCCAGATGTGGGGCTTGTGTGGATTCCATAACCCTGGATAGCTTTCCTGGGCCCCAGGGACCCAAGCACTACAAATCCCAGGCTTTTGTTTTCCTTTGCTGCCCATCTGCAAATAATATAGTTGCTTTGCTTAACTTCTTGTGTGAATGTTCCATCTGGAGAAGCTGCACTGTTGTGTGGTACTGGCAAAAATATATTTAGAGCCCTCACCTGGAACTGATAGCAGTGTGACGTGCGAGCCTGCTTCCTGGGGTCTTTACAGAAGAAGATTGGGCCTCATCCATGCAGGCAGCCCGGGGTTAAGTCCCCAGCATTGTGGGAGGGGTGGGCGGGGGGCGGCGGGGGCCACACGGTGCTGGGTGGTGGGGCCCTTTGGAGGGACGCAGATGTCAATCGTAGTAGCATACCTCGTCAATGTATTGCCCGTAAAGAGCTCTACAAACTTAAAACCATCGTTTGTACTGCCATCCTAGGGTAAAATAATTGCTATAGCGGTCAAAGAATGCAATGGAAAGCTGAAAGTCATGGCAGCATTAGTTCATTAGTTCATGTAGTCACTAAAGATGTGAACGAGGCTACAGGAATCTTGGGGTTTCTCCACCAATGTACCGATAAATGCCATTGCACCAATAATTTGGGGTGTTCCCAGATTCTTATCATATGAGTTCAATGAATGAAATCTATAGCCTAGAGGATAAGGTCAGACAGACTTTTATTATAGTGTAGAATTTTAGGAGGGACAGGAGAGGGAGAGTTTAAGCCCACAAAGTAAGAGAAGGAAGCAAGGCAGAGGTCTTGCCCAGGGAAGCAAAAGGGGGTTTGAGAAGCCCACTTCGAGGCTCAGGTTGTGGATTTTTATGAGCCAGTGGGTGGGAAGCTGGCTTAACCAGTCCAGTCCTGGTGACAGGTGTCTGTGGTCATGACTGCTCCCTAGGAATCTCAGTTCTCTGGGAAGGGAGTGGACAGACTCCCATGAGGGGCCAGAGCTCTGACATTTCTGACCTGTAGTAAAGCAGAGTGACCCACATTTCCCCCTATTGGCCTAAGGATAGTTCCTGCACTTAACTAAGAGAACGCTGCTCACTTTGGGGTCTGTCACCCCTAAGCTGCCTAGCCAATTTCTGTCTCCTGTCTGTAGTTGAAGTATAGGGAAGATCCTGAAAGGAGGGTTGAAAGTTTTAATTATATTCATTTATTTATTTTATCTATACTAGACAATAGCCTCAAGATCTTGCTAGGAAGATGGGCATGGTGGTACATGGGCTGTGATACCAGCACCCAGGAGGCTGAGGCGGCAGACCATGAGTTAAAAGGCAACCTAGGCTGCACTGTGGGACCCTGTCTCAAAACCAGCCCAGGGCTGGAGAGATGGCTTAGGGGTTGAGCGCTTGCCTACGAAGCCTAAGGACCCCGGTTCGAGGCTTGATTCCCCAGGACCCAGGTTAGCCAGATGCACAAGGGGGCGCACGCGTCTGGAATTCGTTTGCAGCGGCTGGAGGCCTTGGCTCACTCGTTCTCTCTGTCTCTCTCTCTCTCTCTCTCTCTGCCTCTTTCTCTCTGACTGTCACTCTCAAATAAATAAATGAAAATACACAAAAAAAATTAAAAAAAAAAACCAACAGCCCAAGATAACCCAAACAAACAGATAACACTAGCAATAGAAACAGGAAAAGTAAGTGGTATTAGGGACGTAGCTAAGTGGTAGAGTGCTCTAGCCTGGGCAAAACCCTCGCTTCCAGCCCTAGTGTGTGTGTACACCCGCTCTCTCTCTCTGTCTCTTACCTGAGACTTACAGGTGGTTATAAAAGAGGAGGAGAGGCTTAGCACAGTTCGAACTCAGAGCAAAACCTCATTCTCTAGGGACCTAAAGGGGACAGAATGACCAGAACTCCGCACAAAACCATGTACTCCCTCAGCTTCATTAAGAAGGCTTTAGCGTGGCTGTTGAAGGGGGGAGGGGGATGAAAACAGTTCACAGCAGTAAGCACGTCCCACGGCTGAGTGCCAGCAAGGATGTCAGGCAACATTTTATACCTCCGCCTCTGATTAGGATTGCTCACAGGGAGCCGGGAGGACAGAGTTCATTCAAGATGTTTCAAACAAGGTGAGATTTGTGAGTACTGAGCAGCAGCAAGAAGACACACTGAGCTGTTTGTCTATCTCTGAACTGAGCTGCAAGTAGTTAAGGAAGAGAGTCCAGCCAGTCCTCCCCTCCCGAGGCGCTTGCAGTGGATTGCAGTGGGAGCCAGCAGAGGGGACAAGCCTGTTATTGAAAGTTTCAAAAACAGATGCTTGAATTTACCACTGGGCTTCTTTAAAAAATCCTGCTTTTAGGAGCTTGAGAGTGAAGTCCATCAGAATAGATGCTTACCGGGGAAGAGGAGAGGAGACCCCTATACCCACATAGGCTCTCTAGCTCCCCTTCCTCCACATTGCGGTCTTTCTTCACTTCCTTCTCTTAACCTAATAAAGTCTCTCTAAGCCTGAAAAAATCTTGTTTTTAGTTTATTTAACTGGTATATTAACTAACATGAAGTTATAAAATTTAATGGGCACCTTTAATGTAAATACTATATAATGTTTTGCTACATATGTAATATATATTGTATAACTTTTTAAATTCAACATCTATCTGTTCAAAACATTTATGCTTCAAGGTGAAAACTTATACTTACAGACACTCTTCTGTGCAGAACTTCTTGCTGTTACCTCGCTATGACTCTCAGTGCTGTGAAATCAAGTCACATTTATTAAGAGTCACCGAGTTCTTCACCTCCGATTATCTTCGTTGATGAGGTGCCTGCTCAGGTCTCTTACCCACTTTCATTGGAATGGTTCATTTCCTTATTATCTAGTTTTTAAGAGTGATTTGAATATTTTAGAATGCTCTTCTTTATTGTAACTGCTTTTCTCTGGGTATTTCTAGGCCCTTGGAAACTTATTCAAGGAACTGGAAAAAAAAAAAAAAAAAGAGCAAGGAACTATTAAGAGCCAAGAGGTAGGAACTTCAAAGAAAAGCAGCGGGCTCCATGAGTGGGAAACTACTCCTGGCCTTGGGACCTGCCTGGGGCTCCCGTGTAAGAGGCCCATGGGAAGGAGGGGCTGGATGTTGTGGGCATAGTTTGCGTGGTGCTCTGATGTCATTGATAGGTTTAGGTTATATTAGCTTTTCTCTACTGCATATGTGCCTTGCCATGATGCATCTGGTTTTATTCATAGATACACCCAGTTATGCATAGGCAAAAGATGGCAAAATAAGGATTCTCATGCCTTGAGAGATGGTCCTGCAGTAAAGGTGCTTGTCTGAAAGCATAAGGACCTGAGCATCATTCCTTAGCACCCATGCGAAGCCAGCTGCACAAAGTGGCACATGTGTCTGGAGGTTCCTTCCAGTGGCTGGAGGCCCTGGTGTGCCTATTATCTCTCTGTCTCTATCTCTCTCTCTGCCTCTATCTCTCTCATTCTGTCTCAAATAAGTAAATAAGTAAATAAATAAATAAATAAATAAATAAATAAAATTTTAAAAAAGGATTATCCCTAGAAGCTCATGTAAAAGACAAAGTTTGTCTTATTTCATGTGCACACACAATCAATCCGTGCGATGTCCTCCGGCTATTGTGACCCTGGACATTATCAGAGAACATGTTTAAATAGAAACTGACCACAAATAATAGTCCCCAGGGCAGGGGAAGTGTACATGTGGTGCATAGGCAGCTCTGTTGAGGTGAGGGTCCCGGATGACCAACTGGCTGTTAGGAAAGGGTGTGTTTGCAGCCCAGGACAAGCCGAGTTCCACGTCACTAAGCTGTTTCCCTGTGCTTGTCAGCTTTGGCATCGGATGTGGCCCTTGTGAATACTTGACTCTACTCTGAGGCTTGTCTGTGTTTTCTCTGGACGGTGTCTGTTGAAGGCAGAGTGTGTTTCTTTCAGTGCAGTCCACTTGGCAGGTGTTCTCACGGATCCGACCTTCAGTGCCGTGTCTACAATGCTGCCATCACGGCTGTCTAGAGCTTTTCTTCTGTTTATCTTCTAGCAGGTTTATATTTATATCTTTGATTCATTTTGAGTTAGATTTTGTGAAGGGCCTGAGGGCCATTTATTTATTATTTTATATTTCCTTTGTTTCATTTTCTTTCTGCCTTCTTTGGGATTAATGGAATATTCATTATTTCAAGTGTCTTATTGGATTACAAACTATGTATCTGCTTTGTTTCATTTTAGTGATTGCTCTAGGCTTTGTAATATAAATCTTTAACATCACAGCCTATCTTCAAATAATTTTACATCTTTTCATGTATAGTAAAAAAAAAACTTTACAGAAGTAAGTTTACATATCCTTTGGGCAATTTTGCTATATATTTTAATTTATCATACCTTAAATTCCCCTATGGATTAGTTTTCTGTTATTATAACAAACACCTGAGAAAAACAACTTAGTTTCAGGAGTTGCAGTCCACTATTGGGTTACCACCTGCTGGGGGGACACTCAGCATCATGACAGGAACATAGACTGGAGGGACACTCAAGCACTGTGACAGGATCTCAGGCTGGAGGGGCAGCGTTCACATCATGATATGGACGCAGGCTGGAGGAACGTTCTCACACCATCGATACGGCGTGGATGAGGTGTTATTGGCACTATTGTGGGCAATTTATCAGTGGTTACACCACCGGAGAATATGTCTCTTCCTCCCCCAGCAACCATTAACTCCCTAAATATCCTCAGGAAAGAGTGGGACCTCATAAGATATTCCCTCCTCTAAAATAACCCCCCCCCCCCATAAGCTCATATGCTTGGGTACTTGATGCCCAGTAAAGTGGTTCTGTTTGCAAGGTTGTGGAGGTGGGTCTTGAAGAAGGAGGTGTGTCTCTAGTGTTGGACCTTGAGGTCTCTCAGCTCAGGTCCATATGCTCCTCCCTCTCCCTACTTCCTCTCTGCAAATGTGACAGTAGGTTTGTGTCCCTGCCATGGTTTTCCACAGTGGTGAACTCTACCCACTGGAACTGTAAGTGGAAATAAATTCTTTCCTTCCCAAAGATGTTTCTGGTTGAGTATTTTCTCCTAGCAATGAGAAGGTAATTGACATACCCTAACAAGGCTAACTGGCTACAAATTTTTCAGTCTGGCCTCTTAAAACCTTTTCAGCTCTCCCTCCGTGAAGGAATGTTGATGAGCTGAACGTCATGCAAGTTTTGTGCAGGTAATCACAGCTGAGAGTTCAAGAGTGCATTGACCACGTCTGGACGAGTGTTTCACAACACTTCACCCCTACCTCTGGCTCTTGTATTCTTTCCCTTCCACGATGTTCCCTGAGCCTTGGATGGGGTTGCTATAGCTGTCTCATTTGGAGTTGAGCCTTCAACTCACTTATTCTGAGCACTTTGATCAATTAGAAGTCTCTGCAGTAGCCACCACCCACTACAAAAACAAGCTTCTTTGATCAAAGCTGATAGAAGCACTAATCCTTTTGAGTGAGTTTCTTGAACGTTGTGCTGAGTTGAGTGGTGTGATTTGCAGGTCCCTCCTGTGGTCTCTCAGGCTCTGCTTAATGCTGAGTGAGGAAGGGGTGGGTTGGAGCTTTTGGCCACAGCAGCGAGCTTCAGTGTTTCAGAGTACGGGTCTGTGAAGGGGAGGTTATAAATTGTTGCCTGGGGAGAGGGCTTATTGGGGAAAGGGCTTGCTTAGACCCAGTCTCATGCACCTACAAATCCTAATGCACCTATGGTGAGATGGGTGGCAGAGAAAGGAGAGTCCCCAGAAGCTAGCAGGCCAGCTAGGCTGGTATTCAAAGTAGCGAACTAAAAGAAACACCTCGCCTTATTTCTCTGAGAAAGTGTGTCTCACTGAACCAGGAGCCTAAGTTCTTACTTGGGTACAGGGGATTGAAATCTGATTCTTAGGCTCACACAGCACACCCTCTGACCTGCTGGACCATCTCCCCAGTGCTTAGTCTTTCCACGTAGTTCCTCACCTCATGTGAGTATATGCCTGTTGCTGGGACGAACCACAGTTAAGGTAGATGATACATAGACTAGTCAATAACCTCCAGGGCAGGGCTGACAGCTAATTAGAACGGATGCAACATTCGGAAGATGACGTAAGGCTGTGCTGGTGCACATAGTGACTAGCAGTGCTGGTTAAAGAATGTAGAAAAAAATGCTTGGTAAGAACTAAGAATGTATCAAAATTTACACATTAGAAAAAAGTTGATTAAAAGTTCGTGATATTACCTAATGCTCATCTCTCCAACGTGCTACGTAACTTGAAAGAAGGTGGCAAGGTAGTGACCCTGGGGAGGAGAACCAGCAACCAAAGAGTGGGGACTGCACTCCCCAAGCTTGGTTACACATTTGCCCCCACCTGGTATAGTTTATGGTCCACCTGGTAAATGTGGATCCAAGGAAAATAAACTCTTGCCTGTTGTTTCTAATTGAAGGTATTCCTTTCACAAATCAAGACATCTTGTGTTTAGATCCACTAACATTGTCCTATTGCTGTTAATATAGATTATGCTTCTGAGTATCTAGAATCACATAGGCTGAATCTTCACAATCTTGAACTCTCAAATACATCTGATGTATTTATTAGCTAACCCAGTGTATCTTCATCCTTCAGTGCAATGGCTTTTCCATTAGATTAATGCTTCCCATCAGATGGCATTCCATCTTCTCTGCTGGTGAACTGTTTGCAGCACCCAGCGCAGCTATCGCCACGACTGAGAACCTTTCCTGGAAACCTCCAGGCAAAATCGATCACTATTCTCCGTGCTTGAAAGCACTTCTCACTCCGTATTGTGATTAATAGTGTATGTTTCTGTCACCATTGCTAGATTTTGATCTCCTGGAAAACAGAGATCAAATCTTTTCCATCTTTATAACTTTAGGGCTTATAGCACTGTACATGATGGAACTCGATAAATGTCAGTTGTACTGAATCCAATGAATTTGATTCCTGCAGGTTCAAGGGTGAGTGGTGGAGCTGGAATCCAAACCCAGTTCTGCTTCTGCTCCTGGGTCCAAGTTCTTGTCCACTAATTCTCCACTAATTACTTCATGGCATTTAAAAAAAAAATTTGTTTTGATACATGCAGCCTTATTTCATGTTAGTCTGGCCTTACCATTTAGAAAACTGATGGCTTCTAGAAGGATCATCAGATGTAACTGACAAGTACATTGATGTGTTTTTTTGTTCTTTATACCACGTATAAAAACAGTAAGAGCTTAAAAATGTGTCGTTGTAAAGACAAAAAGCTTAATTCCTATTTTTTTTCATAGAAAGGATCAAGTGCAAAATGAGAAGCAGAGGTATATGAACGGCTCGCATAATGCTATAGAGAGCTTGATGTATAGTAATGGCTCTGGGATCGTAAACGTCTCTCTTGGCACTCTTAATGCTGTCGGATTATTACTGTGTTCTCAGATTCAGCTGGATGTGTTCAAGGATCTTCCTTGGTCTGAAAGGTCAGCTGCTTTTAGTTGTGCACTGGTAGAATACTAATACGTTCTTATTCAAATTACCTGCTACAGCATTTATTAAATTGATGGCCTTGTGCTCTCATTTAATAGTGGTGTCGTTCAGAGGCGGGCCACGGCCTCACTCTCTGCTGAACTGGGTGACGGGGAGGCAAAGTTCACGCTAAAGCCATGGTTTGGGGCTGCATTTTCCCACTAAATTAGCAGTCAGATGTAGTGTATAATTAATTAGCACAAACTAGGGAAAGCTTGTCATTTAATAAGCCTTTTTTATTTCCACATTACACAAACAGTGGGAATTGATCCATTAAGTGCCTGGCTATTAATGCTGTTTAATGTATGTCTGGTTGTTAAATTGAGATGTCTAGGTACATACATTCAGTGTTTAAGAGCTCCTCACAGTTTTCAATATTTGCTAAGATTTTAGGTCATGTTCCACAGAATAATAGCTTCATTACTACACGGAACCTGGTTTAAAACTGTATGTGGCTTTAAGCTCATAGTTTATCATGGTCTCAGAAATAAGTTTTCATATTTATCTTTATATGCCTCAAAGTTCACCTAGTCTCCCTGTCTCAATATTAAATATTGTATTGTACTTGTAGAATTCTACCTTTATTTTGGTAAAAATCATAATCCTTGCCTGAAATTGTCTTGGGCATAGAAAGTCTTTAACTTTGAAGTATTCTGCATACTATCCCAGCATTTTAGGCCTGAATGAACCTTATGACATATACAGAATGAAATTTTGGCTACTTTCCCATGATGCCTGGACAGGCACCCTGTCAAACCAGTGACCTAATAAACATTCAAAGACCTGGGTGCTGGAAAGAGTGCCTATCTGTTTTTCTTCATATGCTTACGGGTGTTTTTCACTGTTTTGTGAACTGGTTGCTTATAGGTTTGAGGTAACTAACAGACATGCTGTTTAGAGTGAGTCTCATTGAGGATTACATGCATACATAACAGCATTAGACACATTTCTCACTTTGGTTTACACAGTTAAGCAAACTAGAAACTCTACTGTGAAATTACTTCTTATACAGAACAACTTATTTGAATAGTATATTTTCCAGTGCCAATCACATTAAAATTTGTAAAATTAGTCTCTATATAAATTATCAAATGTTGGAGAGGGCTGGGGTGATGGCTCAGTAGCTAAGAGTGCTTGTTGTGTAAGCCTGTGGCTCTCCAGAACCCACGTAAAGCTGGACACAGGGAAGATACCTGACTGTAGTCCCAACACGCCTATGGCATTGGAGGTGGAGTGAGGAGAATCTACCAGCTTGCCAGCAGCTAGGTTGGCATTTACAGTAGTCATACAAGAGAGACGTGTCTGAAATGAGATTGAGGGCAAGGACTATACCCCGAGCTTGTCTTCTGACTTCCACAAGAGCACACGTACACATATACATACATAGTTGTAATACACACTTACACACACACACACACACACACACTCCCCACAAAATGTCAGAGACATTGTATAAGGAGCTAAGGTATGACTTAGTGGTCAATGTGCCTGCCTGCAAAGCCAAAGGATCTGGGTTCAATTCCCCAAGACCCACATAGGCCTGATGCGCAAGGTGGCACATGTGTCTGGAGTTCATTTGCAGTGCCTGGAGTCCCTGATATGTCCATTTTTTTTTCTCTGTCTCTGTTTATCTTTGAACATAAATCAATAAAAATATTAAAACAAAGAGATTGTATATGTTAAAATTTTACTTACAGATTCTCAAAACACCAAGTATAAGACTATGAAAACATTTTTGGTATTTTCTTATAAATTATAAAAAAAAGGCCCAATTTTACATAAGGAATGTCTTTAAGGCTACAGTTTTTAAAGTTTATTTATTTATTTGAGATACATAGGCAGACAGAGAGAGAGAGAGATAGAGAGACAGAAAGAGAGAGAGAGAGAAAGAGAGAGAGAGAGAGAATGGGCACTCCAGGGCCTCTAGCCACTGCAGATGAACTCCAGAGGCATGTGCCCCCTTGTGTATCTGGCTTATGTGGGTCCTGGGTAATGGAACCTGGGTTCTTCGGCTTTCAGGCAAGTTCCTTAACCCCTATACAGTCTCTTCAGCCAAGGATACAACTGTTAAAGTAAGACATAAGTCACAAAAACATCACCACTGAGGATTCCTTTTTCTTCAGTCACAAGGAATGTTCTAGCTATTGTGTTTCAACTTAACTATGTATTAGCCTGAATGTCAGATTCCTGGCCCTCAAATTCATAGATGGGAATCTGATATTCACTGTGACGTTTAGAATTAAGGAGTTGCAGCTATCTTTAAACTGCCCTCATAAAAGGGTGAAATGAGCTGCTTCCTACTTTGTGAGAACGCAACATTAAGTTGCCACTTCCAAACAGAAGACACAACTTCCTTAACTTGGAAACTGCTCATCCTTCAAGTTTGGACCCCCAGCTTCCAGGAATGTGAGGTTCAGATTACGGTTTCCTATCAATTACTTAGAATAAAGTATTATATCATTACAGCCAAATGGACCAAGACCAGGTGAAAATTTTGCTGTGAACAATATTCCTGTGGCACAAAATACTTATATATGAGTTCCACCAGGTCAGCCTGGGCTAAAGAGTGAGACCCTACCTTGATTTAAAAAACAAAATAGCAAGAAAATGAGGAAAATACATTAGTCTTCTATGTTAAATCAACATAATGCCAACAAGTAATTTGTTATGTAAGTAAATACATATTTTTTAATCTTTCATTAAATTTCATGCCTTGCTGATTTTTCATACTCACTAAGTTTGTTTAATTTTTAGAGCAGAATTTGTACAAATCACCCAATATTTCTTTCTTTTTTTTTTTTTGCCATCTTGAAGTTCACTTTGGTAAACAGGTGGAGGGAAGGGGTAAGCTGTCTGTCATTTCTTCCCTCTGACCTGCCAGTCAAGGAAATAAGTACTGAGATCATCAGTCTGGGTTCCTTGGTCTCTGAACTGAACAATCATCTCTCCAAGGCTGTCCAGGTAGAGTGAGCCAGAGATAAGCCTTGGTTCTGTCATGCCTGTAATGTTTGGTCATGGTCTCCTTCTACTATATAATTTGCCATATTCTGAATTAGGCAATGTCTGTAAGTTGTCTTCTGTGAGAAAAGGGGAAACGTTGGTTATGGGCATGATGTCTTATACAGATAGAGGAAATGTTTCACACAATATGGTGAGCACAGTTGGTAATAATGTATATTTCATTATCACTAGAGGAGATTATAAATGTCCTCAGCACAAAAAGACCAAGAAGAAAAATAACCACAACATGTGAGTAGATGAGGCAAATGAAAATTAACTTGATTGAATAATTTTAGCATATATATGTATGTATGTATGTATCTATCTATCATCTATCTATCTATCTATCTATCTATCTATCTATCTATCTATCTATCATCTCATATCATATACACATAATTTTCAAACAGAATGACAATTTGCATACCGGGGCATCTTGCCACTCGTGCCAAATGCATGTGTTACTTCTTGCATGTAGGTTTACATTGGCTATTGTGGAATTGAACCCAGACCAGCAGGCTTTGCAAACAAGTCCCTGTAACCAAAGAGACATCCCTCAAGCCCAGAAAATCTTCTTATACATATAGTTCTGGGCTATATATCCTAAAATTCATCTGAATCATTTTATTCTTTTTTGTTTTTGTATTTTGAGTTTACCTTATATGCATATATAACCATCAGAAATGTACACTTTCCTTTTGAATGCAATGCTCAAAAAGTAAACTGAGCTGGGCATGGTGATGCACACTTTTAATCCCAGCACTCGGGAGGCAAAGGTAGTAGGATCACCATGAGTTCGAGGCCAGCCTGAGGCTACATAGTGAATTCCAGGTCAGCCTGAGCTAGAGCGAGACCCTACCTTGAAAACTTACTATTACAACATTAAAACAACAGTGTTTATCATTATTTATGTAGCATGTACAAAGAATGTTTGTGCTGTTGCATGAGGCAAACATGTTATACATAGGCACTCTTGAGTGATAGTACACTCATACATACAGAAAATATTTAACTTGCTCGTACATGAGACAATACTGAAACAAGAAGGGTTTCTATATATGTCCTCAGTGATAAACAAAAGGTGTACTATACATAACAAAAATGTGTTTTAATCAGACTATCTTTAACATATGTTTTCATGCCTCAGCAGCTTTCAAACGAAAAGTTTCAGTGGCTACACACCTTGTAGAATGTATTATATCAGAAAGATTGATCATTAAATTTAACACCATGATCTGTTCTCAACTTCCTTCAAATGTCTCATGCTGTTTTTCAAAAATTGTGCATAATAAGTGAGGCTATGCATGTTTTATATTTATTGAATTAAGCCATCACATCCTCAGAGGAGAGATATATAGTGTATAAATGAACAAGTACCAAAAAATCTCATTCAGAAGTATTAAAATAAATTTGTGACTGGAGAGATGGCTTAGCAGTTAAGGCATTTGCCTGCAAAGCCAAAAGATCCCAGTTAGACTCTTCAGGACCCATGTAAGCCAGACACACATGGGAGTGCATGCATCTGGAGTTCGTTTGCAGTGGCTGGAGGCCCTAGCATGCCCATTCTGTTTCTCTCTCTCTCTCTTTTTTTTTTTTTTTTTTTTTTTTTTTGGTTTTTTGAGGTAAGGTCTCACTCTGGTCCAGGCTGACCTGGAATTAACTCTGTAGTCTCAGGGTGGCCTTGAACTCATGGCGATCCTCCTACCTCTGCCTCCCAAGTGCTGGGATTAAAGGCGTGCGCCACCACGCCCGGCTTCTCTCTGCCTCTTTAAAGAAATAAATTTGGATAGGAATTAGACATAAAAACTTAAAATTTCCAAATCCCAGCACAAATCCCGACTAAAGATGTTTTGGTAATTATTTCCTTTCCAAGTAGTTGTCCAGTGCAAAATTAAAGGAAATAATTGAAGTATTCACATATTTTCTTCCCTTCATCACTTGCACCTGGTTATAGAATTAGAGGGTTAATACATTTTAAGGGAATATACTATTTTTTGCACTATGTTCCAAACTAATCCTAAAGGAACCCATTCATTCTCCTTCTGTGCAGTAGGAAGGCCATATGCAGTATTACCCACTACGAATAACTTTTAAACAAAAGTGAGTGGAAGCTAGTTACTGAGTACTAAAGAAGAGATGGAAAGATATAGCCTATGTATGAAGTGTGTTGTAGTATTTGAGAAATTATGTGATTAAAATGAGAAAATGACTATTTCTATTCTTTATTTGATTCATAAGGTTAACAAAGAAATTTATACATTTTAGGATTAGTCTTCTCCTCTTTCCAGTTTTATGAATTTTGATTCTTTTTTTTTTCTAGAACATGTTGCCTAAATAAACTTTGCTGAAAATTATGTTTACCATAGCATTTATTTCAGAGAAATGACTGAAATGCTTAAATGTTGGGAAATGTCTCAAAATTATTGCACTAGATCAATAAAATAAAATTGGTCATGTCATTAATATAAATAAATTATAATAAAATAATAATAATGTGAATAAATAATCATAATAAAAATAAATAAAATAAAGAAGGATTCACAAAACATATTCATAGTATAGGTATAAAACCAAGCTATTAAATTAATATGTACCATACAGACCTCATTAGGCATGTATTATATTCTGGCATATCTATATCCATATATACAATATGTTTATCTTGCTTCTGTGTATCCATTTTTACAAGACACTAAATGCATGGGCAAATAGATACAAAATATAAGGTCTTTTAAATTTCTTTTTGCTTATCTAATTTTTTTATGCTTTTATTTTTCTAAGATTTTATTTATTCCAGAGAGGTAGAGAGACAGAGTGAGGATAGGAATGCCAGGGCTTCTAGCCACTGCAAACAAACTTTAGACACATTTGCCACTATGTGCATCTGGCTAATGTGGGACCTGAAGAATTGGATTCTCAGGCTTGTGCCTTAACCACTAAGCCATCTCTCCAGACCTCATTCAGATTTTCTAATGTGAACCTGTATTATCTTTCTATTGAGCAGTAACATATTTTATTAACGCCCTGTGACCCTTCCTTAATTATTGTTATAGATGATTCACTTCATTAGTGTATGTGCCAACTTCATTATAATAAGAACTTGAACCCTTGCATAAAAGTTTCATGAAAAATATGGAGGAAAAGATGGCTCATTTTCATTTAGAAATGTTTGACTTAGATATATTGAAGCGAGTTAGTTACAGATATGTTTCATAGTAATTATCCAAAAAATCAGTCCATTAAGCTTGCTGGCTTGACCTATGTGATGTTTCTATTGAGAGTACGGTACTCAAGATAATTCCCATATAAGGCATAGAAATCAGCAGTAAAGGGTTTTGAATTACAGCTGATGAGCAGGCAAGGCTGAAAGGAGACATTAGTTTTTTTTTTTTAAATTCTGAATAGTATTTAAATTTCTAAGATAAGAGCTGCATTAACAGAAATTCATACATATCTTTTTTTTTCTCCCCACACATATGAATACATAAAAAAAAGAGTAGAAAAAGTAGTGACCACATACATTTCCTTTTATGCTTTGGCAGGATTTGAAGCAATAATTACTACTGAAATAAAAATGTGCTCTTAAAATCATCTTTCTCACAGAAAATCTTTCTCACTAATGCAAAAATGTTAACAATTGCTTATATTTTATATCTTATTTTGATTACAGGAAAATAGCAATGTTATACATTTGTTCTGGTCATTATGTGTGTGTCAAATAATTCCAAATCTCAGAGTTCACAAATATTGTTTTAGTGATCAAAATGATCATTTTAGTTGTAACTTAAATAGGTTTTGCTGTGTAAAATTAGACATGCCTTCATTTTAGGTTTTGTGTTTTATCTTTCCATGTTTGAATTAACTGAACTATATTTCACAGTAAATATATTTATCCTGAGGGACAGAATATGGGAAAGTTATCCTGAAAAATACTACTTGTAAGCTTCTTGAAAGACCCAATCTTATTTATTTATTGTTAGAATTTTGTCTTTAAAATGCTAAGATCCACATTGCACTTGTGTGAGCATCATGACAGGTTATTTGCTGCTAAGTAGGTTAGACCATGAGTTGCTTGGACAGATATTAGTCCTTTTCCCCCTGTTGCCCATGTAGCACCTTCTGGCACTAGACGCACTGACTGTTTGGGGACTGACTCTCTTCTAGCTTCCAGCCATGTCACTCCCTGTTATGTGTCAACCACATATGGTGTCTTCAGCAGTAGGGTCTTACCACTAACCATTGGTGGGTCAAGTACTCTGACAGAAATCTGTCTTTCTTTTAGGAAACCTTGTAGATCTCCCTGTTAAAACGCTCATTGTGGATGATAGCCACCTGTTATAAATGGGAGTTACAGGTCAGTTGCCACTAAGAGAAGGAAGGAAAAGATAACTAATATAAAAGAGTTAGAGGAGAAAGAGAAAGAGAGAGAGACAGAGAGGCCGGAGAAGATTAAGATCAGTTGTTATCTACCGTCTCCAGTGCCTTGTGGCTCAGGTGTTCCCTCTAAGGGCCTGGTGAAGGTTCACCCCTTTGGTCTGCCATTTAGGATGTAGAATTTTATGGTACAATTTCTGTTTGGGTCTAAATTTGTGTCCCCCACTCCCTCCTTTTCCCTCCCCTCCATCCCCACTCACTCTGTTGTCTATTCCTCGAGATGCTTGCTGGGTATGCCAGCAATCTTGGGTAGATTCAGGTTAGGTAATGTAGATGAGTGAGACTATGCGGCGATTATCTTTCTGTGATTGGGTAAGTTCACTGAGAATGATCTGTTCCAGATTCATCCATTTTTCTTCAAATTTCATTGTGTCATTTTTTTCTTACTGCTGTGTAGAATTCCATTGTGTAGACATACCACATCTTATTTATCCATTCTTCTAGTGATGGATATCTGGGTTGATTCCAGCTCTTAGCTATTATGAATTAAGCTGCTTAAACACACACACAAAATTTGATTTATATTAAAATAATTTTAAAAATAATAGTTTTGGGCTGGGTATATGACTTAACCATTAGGGCACTTGCCTGTAAAGCCAGTGGACCCATGTTCAATTCCCCAGGACTCATGTAAGCCAGATGCACAGTATGGTGCATGCACCTAGAGTATGTTTGCAGTGGGTAAAGGCCCTGGCATTCCCATTCTCGCTCTATCTGCCATTCTCCCTCTCTCTCTCTCAAGTAAATAAAATAAAAAAAAATTACTTTGCAGTAATGTAGGAATGAACTAATCATTGCTTTGAACATAGTAGTTTGGTATACACTAATTATTTAGAATAACATGTAAGGACAACTTTTGAATATTCCTCAGCTAAAATAATATATATTCTGATAAATTATAGAATTTGTTTTATTTTGCTAATTAGGTAGGATATTTATTCATTGTTCATGTACATATTGTTAAATGTGGATTCTAAATCTCTTTTCCATAGAAAGATTTCCAATTAATTTTCCCATTGTTTTCCTGGTGACATTAAAACCTCATTGAATAAAACACACCTGCAATGACACATTGTTGGATAATAATCATGGATGCTAACATGTTAACAATTTGCCCTTGGGCATAGTCAGATACCTTCTTTCTTAAAGTGCTGCCCTCATCTAAAGATGCTTTAAGTGCATGTGTGTGTATGTATGCACAGTCTGCCTGTCTTGTGCTAGAATTGGTCAAAGAGAAAAATTCAAATGTTCTAATAAGTAGAAAATATAATAAGTTATGTTTGTCCTTTCTTCCAATTTTTCCTTTTCCTTGTCTGATATTAAAATATTACATTAAGTAAATATTTTAAAAGGATTATCTATTCTAAAATTTATATTAAATTATGTATCATTTGTACATTTGTATCACATGGTTATTAAATTTCTTCTGTGGTGTATTTCATAAAAGAGAAGATGCTGAGAAGATCTTGTTTAAATGGCTTGCTAATACAAGAAGCAGATCATTTTAAATGGACCTTACATCTTTATAGGATGTTAGAAATGAAGACATTACCACAAAATGTAGGTAATTATTGCCTCCTCTTTTATCAGTGCTATTTTCTGAGGTATTATCATAAGAGAGCACTTTAGCATTAAGCAGGGCCTTAGAGTGGCAATAAATCAGTCCAACTGAGTCATCATTGTCTAAGGCATCTGAGCTACTGAAATGTTGTGGATCCTACGGAGAGTGTGAAATCACTTGACCCTTGGCATTAACCTTTGCTGAATGAATAGACACTGCTTTCCACATGGAGGAACAAAGCCGAAGACTATTGATTAAACACCACATTCACTGGATATTAAATACTGGCTGAACTCACTTCTTGCTTCCAATTCCAGGGGGAGAAACAGAGAGTTGCTGAGTCTCAGGAGAGTGGATGTTTGTAATTCACAGCAATGTTTTTCCTGCAAAATACTGTGCCCCACAACTTTGATCAATAACTAGAAGCCATGATCAGCCATGAGTGTGTCTCGTCAATTCTGACCTGTGTTTTTTATCACATACGGTGGCAGGTCATAGTGCTGTGACTAATATTTCAGTTCTAAGCATGAGTTGTTTCCTGACTTCAGTATCTGTGTGGAAAAGCAATATATTTTATTTCCAGATTATGAATCATTGTCTTAGAAATTGACTTGTCTGTATTGGTAAATATTTAACTTTTCTAAATTATTTTTAACAACCGCTTTCACAGATAATTGAATTTTAACTTGACATTATTGGGAGAAGTAATGGTAAAAGGAGACATCAGGATTTATGAGTTATGGTACTTGGGACAAAGAAACATGGTTAACTGAATTTCTCATGTTGAAAAAAAGGAAAATCTCTGGAAGGGAATATGGCAGTCCATGTAAGCAGAGAAAGAAGAATAAAAGAATTACTTATTTCATAAGAAGTCTTAAGTTAATTATTTTCTGATTCTTTGTATGTGCACAAATTATTGACAACATTTTGACAACTTCTTTGCAGACCTGCTTTATCTATAAGGAGAAAATGAATTGTTGACAGATAAATCAATTCAGTTTATGGAACTACGGCTAAATATTTTAGCTGCAGATTCAAAGCCATTCTTATCTTAAATGTAGATGGCTCCTACATGCTTAACTTTATATTACCACAAGAAGTGACATAAATAGCCACAAGGCTTTTCTTTCTTTTTGTTTTCTTTTTAGTTTGAAACAAGATCTCATGCAGCCCAAGCTGACTTCAAATTCTTTGTGTAGCTTAAGATGACCTAATCTTGCTGCCTCTGCTTTCCAAGTGCTGGGCTTACCAGCATTCTGTGCCACACCCGGCTAAGATCTTTCTTCTTCTCTCTCTAGCATTTCATATTTGTTTGGACCTAGGATATTATGTCAGCAAATATCTCTCTCTATTTTTTTTCATTGTTAATGGTTTTGAGTAACTTGTGTTCAACACCAAGAATCCCAGATCAGCTAGTTTCAACCTGCCATTCTAGAGCAGACCATTCCTTTCTAGAATAAAAGAAAATCTCTCCTCTAAGGATGCAATGGTTTAATTTAACACACATAAAATGGGAGTAGTCTCACGTAGTATGCAGAATTTTTGAAAAAGTGCATTAGAAGTTTGAGGGAAGTTGAAACTGGAACATGATCTTTAATTTAATGGTCAATCCTTCTGATGTAATGCATTCTACAAGGTATGTCACCTGTGTAATTTTCCTCTGCAAGCTGCTAAATGATGGAAAAATATGAAGAAAATTCTGCTTAAACCATATTTTCATTTTGTTCAATAAACTACTTTTTCTTTAGCACTAAAAACATATATAAAAGTCATTTTTATTTCAATATTGTCTTGTGTACAAGCATGCTTAATGTACTTTATATGTCTATGCTTGTTGCAACATAGCACAAACTTGCTTTGTACATGCTACACAGAGTGAAGATATGTGTAAATGCTCATGATTGTACAGTTAATGAAACAAAACCAGTGGACTTTGTTGTTTTGGGGTATCAAAAGGCCATTATTATGTATTCTGAAGTTTATGTTAGCAATTGAGATATTTGTTATGTGTTAGACCTAATCAAACTGGATAGAAAGCGAATGAGTTAAGGTCACATAGGAAGTTAGCGACATAATTGTGATTAGAACACATGAAATGCATATGGCAGACTCTTTCCTTAACCTCTGTGGTGGTTATTTTGATTTCCCAATGGGAATTAACTTAAAATGAGGTTGGTGGGATATAGCTCAATAAATAACTGTAATTTTAACAGAAATGCTAGAATTTCAAATTATAGTTGGGATAAGGAAGAGGAATAGAGAACAAAGGAGTAGACAAAGGAAAAACCATTTCACTCAGTCCTATATCTTTAAATGAAAAGAACAGATAAAGGCTGAAAATCAGTCTTGTATGGAAATAGTGGTCTGTTAACATGGGGAGGAATTTGTTGTGCAATGCTAAATGTAAGTGGGTTCTCATCCATCTATGTACTACATGAACTACCTTCATTCTTACTTTAAAATATACATTGGTAAAATGAGAAACATGTCTTTCTACTATCTAGAACAATTTAATGTCTGACACAATTTAATAAATTATATACGTAAATTATGTTAAAAAGAAAGGAACTTTTCCAAAAAATGAACTGAAGGTTTTTGGAAAATCAGTAATAAAAGCTCCCAAAGTTTTCAGCCACAGGATGATCATTCAATATTGATCTTTTCTGAGCGATGTTTTGACAAGGTTCCCATTTATCTATCAAACCAACATAAACTTTCAAAAGCACATTTTATATCTAGAAACACTAGCTCTCAAGGTTTTTGTAGCTTGAACATAACAAACTCCTGCCTGGTAGGATTCTTTTTAATGGGAGTCTTGTTTTTTTCCCTTGAATTAGCAGAAGACATTGAAATTGATTTCACATTCTTAAATCTTTGCTTGGGAATCTAGTAAAAGCCCTTAGAGTTTATCTGACATAGTAGAGTTTATCTTTCTACATTTGTCATTTCTCATAAAATTTATTGATCACAATTTTTGTGACTTTGACCAGCAGAAAACCTTAACTGACAAACTCAAGGTTGAAATGCAGTCAGTGGAAATGGAAACACTTCAACTTTGTCCCTGTGACAAGAATGGCTTCCTTTCAAGACAATCTGGTCAGATTCTTTATGGACCCAAAGGGAGGTACATATTTAGGGCATTGCACTTCTGCTCCTCCTGACCTGCCTGCTCCTTGCACCTTCATCCCAGGACTGCTGCTCGGGTAAACTCTTTCAGACCAAAAGTCACTGATCTGCTCATAATCACATGAGCCTGTTGGTCTCTCTGTATTTCCTAAGTGAGAATCAATTCCTCCTGTTCAGGGCTATGACCGACTGTGTGCTTTTGGGACAGTGTAAAGTTATTGGTTATGGAACTGAACATTGCTTTTTAAATTCTTTAAAAGAACAGAAAGTTGCATCCAATTGTCCACTATAGAGCAAGACAGGGGAATAATGACTGGGTTGGCAAAGCTGACCTTCAGAGAACCTTTCTAGAACATCTCAACAGTTTTCAATGACACTCCTCTGCTTTCTTCAAATTGTTTTGTTACAAATTTATCTTTTTAAAAAATTGTTTTGTTTATTTATTTATTTATTATTTGAAAGTGACAGAGAGAGAGAGAGAGAGAGAGAGAGAAAGAGGGAGAGGGAGAGGAAGAGAATGGGTGCGCTAGGGCTTCCAGCCACTGCAAACAAACTACAGGCGCATGCACCCCTTTGTGCATCTGGCTTATGTGGGTCCTGGAGAATCGAGCCTGGGGAACTGGGGTCCTTAGGCTTCACAGGCAAGCGCTTAACTGCTAAGCCATCTATCCAGCCCCAAATTTATCTTTTATAATGAAGCTTTTTACTAGGGTAAGTTTTAATCTGTTAATGCAGTTTCTTAATTATGCTATATACATATTTATCGAGAATCTTAAACATTGTTATGCCCTGAATAATGAACAGAATCCACTTGTTGCTTGAGACATAGAAATAGAAGATATAAAGAAGAGGAGTGGGAAACATGGGGGCCTAAGAACATGAAAAATTAAACAATAGGGCCAGCAGGAGGCACAGCATGGAGTGTTACCAACACCTGTTCTGTCTTCCAACTTCCCCTCCAACTTAGAATTCATTGACTTGATATAGACCATGTACAAGTCACAATTTACACAAGTGCATAATAATAAGTGATAATGCAGTTCCTTTGGGTATCTTTTATGCAAACAGTACTGATTTCAGATACTGAAGCTCCCTATGTACTACGCATGCAGCATTTCTTCCACAACTATGACCTTATCTTCTTATGATAACGGTGATGGGAACATGTAATTATCACCTGGTTGCTTTGAGGTGTACTTTTGTGCACTCAATGACAGCACTCTTGCCATACCTTACAAAACTGCATTCTTCAGGTAGAGAGATGGCTCAATGGTACATACATTTGAAATTCTTTTGCAGTGGCTAAAGGCCCTGTCATACCCATTCTCTATCCCTCTCTGTCTCTCTCTGCTTGCAAATAAATAAAAATAAAAATCTCCATTAATGCATTTCCCAGAGGTAATGAGTAGGGACATGTGTGCTGACCTGGTTATCTGCACATCCATTGAGTTTGTGTTACTAGTCTATTAACACTATAAAATCCTTTCCATCACATGTCTGTTATTTGAACACACACACATGATGTCTAGGCAGTTTGTATCTGGTTAAGAATTAACACAATCCTGGACTGGAGAGATGGCTTAGTGGTTAAGCGCTTGCCTGTGAAGCCTAAGGACCCTGGTTAGAGGCTTAGTTCCCCAGGACCCACGTTAGTCAGATGCACAAGGGGGCGCACGTGTCTGGAGTTCATTTGCAGTGGCTGGAGACCCTGGCGTGCCCATTCTCTCTCTCTCTGTCTCTAACTGCCTCTTTCTCTCACTGTCATTCTCAAATAAATAAGTAAAAATACACAAAAAATAAACAAAATAATAAAAGAATTAACACAATCCTGAGTTCATGTTATCTAAACTCCAAAATTAGGATTAATAAAGAGTATTGAAGGAAAAAAAATTAAAATGTGATTTTTTTTTTACATTGTAGTCTAGATCCTTGTTTTTAAAGTACTATAAAGTTCATTATAGAAACCTGAAGTTTCAGACAGACTGTAAAAAGGAAAAAAAGAGCATGTGATTTTCAACCTGTTTTATTTTTTCGACTATTTCAAATGTGCAAGGATTACGTTGGAACTTCTTTCTTTGTAGAACACCATCAGGATTCTTAACTACTTTTTTTTTTTTCAGGTCTTGAGCCTTTATTAAGTCACAAGCCAAGTGGAATCTTTGTGTGTGATATGTACGGTACAGTATGTGTATGTGTTGGGGTCTGTGTGCATGTGGTCTATGCACATTTATGCATACGGAGGTCAGGAGAGGGAATCCTGTGTTCTCTTCTATACCTCTTCTACCCTGTTTCCTGGAGACAGAATCTCTCACTGAACCCAGGGCATCCTGTTCAATTCTTTTAAATCTAGCCTGGTTTACCAGTAATCCCCAGCTGACCTGGCTTTCACTCTTCAGTGAAAAATCATATTTACATTTCCTTTTTGTTTTTTTCCTGAGGTAGGGTCTCACTCTAGCCCAGGCTGACCTGGAATTCACTATGGAGTCTTAGGGTGGCCTTGAACTCATGGCGATCCTCTGACCTCTGTCTCCCGAATGCTGGGATCAAAGGCATGTGCCATGACATCCAGCTGAAAAATCATTTTTAAAAAGACATTTGCAAAAGACAATAGTTCTAACAAAAAAAGTAGTACTAAAAAAAAATTAAGGCACAGTTAAAAATGTATTTTTTTTCTCATAAAAACTTGAAAAGCATAAACTATAATTGTCAATTAAGATTTGTTTCTCAAGGCATTAGCAATGGTTGTACACAGTGACCTGACCACTTTTCAGTAGTAAGGAATCATTTGTAAATTGTACATGATATGCATACCAGTTTGGCAGTGATCATAGGATGGCCTTGCAAACTGGCCTACTAGCTCTCAAATTATCAGTGTTATTTGGTGCAGGGGAAGAAAACTGTAACATTGACTTTGGAAGTATGATCAATAGCTTTTGATGTCTGAGCCTTTGTGTTCCTTTCGTGAGTGATAGCCAGCACACAGAATGCTGGTGTCTGTGAGGAATCAGAGCAGAAGAAGGTGGATCTAGAATCGATCAATTTTGTTCTGTAAAGGGTAAATAGCAGAGCAGGTGCATCTCCATTAAGAAGGTTGAGTACTTTGAGGTCATTCAGACAGGGACTAGTATTTTAAAATATTGAAAACAAAACAGTTCAAAATTTCTCTTTAATGAACCTAGTCTTACTTAAGCAAAGTGGTACGACCTAATGGTTTCTGTGATGCCACCTATAAAAATGTCTTATTTGGTTGTTGTCTTTTATGATGTCAAACACATTAATCAGATTTTCAAAGCAGGGTAAATACATATAGGTGAGGAATTTGATGTATCAATCTAACCAGCATGGGAAGGAACAGATAACTTACATTGTACCTCTGCCTTCAACCAAATTAACTTGCTGCCGCGGACTGACTCTCGGGGAGATCAGGACCGAGGGAGAACAAGGGCGAAGGCTCAAGGAGAACTCGGGATTCGGCGAGGAAATGACAGACAGACACACTCTAGGTAGAATATGCTGCTGCAATTTACTGAAGGTTTCATGAAGATTTTATACAGATTGAACAGGGAAACTTAGCAAGCCAACAAGTGATCTCAGAAATCATTAATCTAAACAATCTTAAGTATTGTTTTATTGTAAGCATACATGTAGTGTTTATCAGGCAGGAATGTACCCATTTTCTGAGAAGCATGTCTCGCACCATTGACCACAACATTATACGAACAGAAACTAGGGTAAAAGGTGTAAGGTGAATAACAGGTTACTTATTTCTTATACCCCAAGGACTGTATAAACACCAAGGCTTATGTGTCCTTGCTAAGCATTTCATAAATGGAAGAGAATGCCATAGCCTCCTTTTTCCTTTATAATTCATTCATCTATTACCAAATTCATCATATCCTCCCTCATAGGGGAGTGGATCTAGGTAGTTCCCAGCTCTGGGAGTCTACTATCAGCCCTTGATCAAGTACTGAACATATCCCCCAGGAAGTTTCCTGGTGAGAATGTCTAAGTTTTGTAACTCCTTTTCTGTAGAACTGTCATGCTTCTTATGAACACTACCGATCAACATTTCTACTTTCATATTCTCAGGCTCAGTATCGTTCTCAAACATCATAAGCTGTTTCTACTCTACACCATCTAAAAACTGTTTTAGAGTTAATTTTTTATTCCTAGTAGAGTTATACATTTCCTCCATTGCCCTAATCATAGGAGGGGCACATTCAATACTCAGATTGTTTCTTGTACTCTGATTGCGTGTATGATTACTAATAAGTGTTGAATTAGCTGTTCTTAGACAAACAGCTAGAAGAAAGCAGGAAAGAAACAGAGCGCAGAACACAGCTCATTGACACCGGCAATTAGGTCGTCGTGACTTCATGGGCAGCAGGAACCTTTACAGTAACCGACTGCCAAGGGGTCACCGGGGGCATCCCTCTGAGGAGTGCTGGCCCTCTGTCCTCAGCTCTCATCCAGTACAGAAGCATCTCTGCTTGCTACACAGGCGAGGTCGCCGTGGACGTAGCAACTTGCCTAATACTAGACTTAGCTTTGTACTTTGTCTTGCTTTAAGCAATCCTGCCTATCTTACTGACAGCCATCTTTAATTTTCTATTTGGAGTTTTGTTTACAATTTGTTGCACTGTATGTTTCAATTTATATCTTTGTGTATATTAAGAAGTGTTCTCTTCATTGGGGAAGATGCCATTGGATAATAATGGAACTTTCTTGAATAATATATATATGTCATACTTTCTTGAATCATATATATGACATATATATATATATATATATATGATTAAAGAATAATTAATATATGTAATGGAACTTTCTTGAATCATATATAAATATGTATATATATATATGCATATATATATAAAACTGGCCTCTGTATACACCTCTACACAAGCATGCCCCAATGCATTCAACCCCACAAAAGCATGTTGCCACAAAACATACAGTCCCACATAAGCATGCCCCCACAATACATACACCCCTCCACACAACCACGCATATGCACATGCAATATATGTATATAATTATAATATATAATTATAATATATAATTAATATATATAAGGGAACTTTCTTGAATCATATATATATGTATATATTGTTTTGCATCATGTGACTATTTTATTCATATAACTGCTAAAATATCCATTTAGTAGCATAATTAAAGTTGTTTTAAATTTACACAGCATGAGTATAAAATAATCTATGTGTTCTTTAGGTTTTGCTATCCTTTTTCCAATATTTGGAAGATTTGGAGGAAACTCATTAAGACGCTTAAGAATGCAGGATCTGGGCTGGAGAGATTGCTTAGTGGTTAAGGCACTTGCCTGCAAAGCCTAAGGACCCAGGTTCAATTCCCCAGTACCCATATAAAGCCAGATGCCCAAAGTGACACATGCATCAGAGTTAATTTGCAGTGGTTGGAGGTCCTGATATGCCTATTCTTTCTCTATCTCTTACTTTTTATTCTCTCCTTCTCTCTCAAATGAATAATAAATTACACACACACACACACACACACACACACACACACACATGTATAGATGTATATATATATATATATTTGTTTTCTGAGGTAGGGTCTTGCTCTAGCTCAGGCTGGATTCACTATGTAGTCTCAGGTGGCCTCAAACTCACGGTAATCCTCCTACTTGTACCTCCCGAGTGCTGGAATTAAAGGCATGTGCTACCACACCTGGCTTAAGTTTTTAAAAAGAATACAGGATTTTTGGTTTTTCTTTTGGTTGCAAAATATTGAGTTATTTTTCAGAATCTCTGAACATAGTTTTCTGTTCTTTTTTCAAAAATATTTTTAGTTTTTATTTGCAAGCAGAGGTGGATCGAAAGAAGAGAGAAAGAGAGAATGGGAGCACGATGGTCTCCAGCGACTGTTAACAAACTTCAGAAACATGTGCCACTTTGTGCATCTGGCTTTATGTGGGTCCTGGGGAATCAAAACCGGGTTGTTAAGCTTTGCACACACAGCCTTAACTACTGAACCATCTCTCTAGCCCATAGTTTTATTTTCTATTAATAGTATGCATAACTGAGAAAGACAAGAGAAGGTCCTTTCCTTCACAGGAGAAAAGTAAACTTTATCCCTGTGTGAATCCCATATTAAGTCTCATGCTTCTACTTGACATTTTGCGTTTCTGTTTTGTGCCATTGCTGCATTACCTAAAGTTAAAACAGCTATATACTAGATTACCAGATGCTCAAACACAGTGGTAAAGAAATAATTGGTTAAAACTACTTTATTTAAAGTGCAGTGCTCTGTATGTGTGTGTGTATGTGTAAAAGAGAGAGAGGAAAGAGAGAGAGATTTAATGTATAACTTATGGTAATTGGCTAACATTTGAAGCAGTCTAGTTGACATTGTATCTGCTGGAACCCACCATGCTCCTGCAGCAGTGAAAGCCCTTCAATCATCTTTATCTTGCCACGAACAAAGGGTTTATTAATTAAGATAATGGACTTTTAGAGTGATTACTCACTCGTGAAATAAGTGATATTCAAGATATGTGGATTGCCTAGAAATGCTTCACACTTACTTCTGCCCTTGTATGAACAGCATTCAAGAATCTAGTGACCTAGCCTAGTCTTTTTTTGTTTCCAGTTTCCTGTGGAATGGCATTTCAGGACTTGGATTTTGCATAGTTCTGGGTTAAGACACATAGAGAGGGTCACATTAACTAAATACACCCATCATCATAGCTGAATTCTGCTGTTTAAATATTTATATCTAATATTCTCTCTATTCATGGTACGGTCAAAATACCTAAAAGAACTAGAACAGGAGATTCATGACACTTACAGCAGGATAAACACCTGTGATCAAATGCATATTTGGCAGAATTTAGTCTATCTTGCAGAGTTGTAGAAGGACATTTAACTCTCACCTGTATCCACTGGAAGTCAAAGAAACTTAGGAAAAAGAATCTAATATGTGTGAATAAGCACATTTCCCAAGCAATTTAAGAACTATTATAATAGAAATCTAATTGGAAAAGAGAACATCAGATACATACATGAATCACTAGCAATGATCTATTCTCATTAAAAGAAACAATGTTGTTTCCTATTCTAATAGCTCCTAATCCTGCTCCTCTTCACAATAAACTTCATGTTCAAGGTTATGATGGTGAAAACTGAGCTAATCTTCTGTGCTGGTTTCAATGTAAGTGTGTGTCCCTCATACCCTGACATATTTTTCATTAAGGTTAAGCTTCCTACTTAGTCTTCAGCAGATGGAGTGGAGCCCTGCTGGACCTCAGGCTGGCTGTTCTTGCTGGTACTGATGGTTGACTATCGCCATTGTGGGTGTGTGATGGGAAGAGTCAGCTTTCTCCACCCTGATGAAAAGTCTCCTGGAATCTATAAGCCTGAAATAAACCCTTTCTTCACATAAACTACTCTGGTTGAGTATTTTTTTCCCCAGCAACAAAAATGTAACTGCAACACAAAGTCAATACCAAGAAGTGGAGTAATTACTGTGACGAATCTCGCCATGTGGATTTTGGTCTTTTGGAATGTGTTTACAGGAGAAATGTGGAAGTATTCGGTACTTTGCACTGAGCTTAGGGGGTATTCTGGGTGAAAGCTTGAAAATGTTAAAGGCAGAGAGAATTGTGGACTGTGAATGCTTTCAAAGGGTAAGAAGAGAACCTTGTTGGAACTGGGCTACTGGTGGAAAGGCTGGCTGCATTCCAACTGTGTCCTGAGAATTTGAGCAAATCAAAGTTAAAAGTAATGAATTTGTATACTTAGTAGATAGTATAGAACAGAAATACATGAACTATACACACTTTCTCACAGGAATAACTCAAGCAAATTTGAAGTTACTGGCATAGAAACTGACTTTAGGTTACTTAGGTTGCTAAGGAGATTACCATCTCTGAAGTTGGTACAGCTCTTTTGTATCAGGACCATGGAAATGTTACCCTGAGGGTGATCCATGGGAGGATCATGCTCATAAGAATGCAAATTCTTTGAAAAAATATGGTTTAAAAGAACACTGATGAAAGAATATCCTACTTTTCAAGGTCAAGCTTTATTTCCCTGCCCCTGGATTTACCAACTTGTCTAAGCTTCCTACCTGGTCCTGGTTTTGGAAACATGAAAAGTGCAGGGAAATGTATCATGAAGTGCTCATGAGTTGCAGCAATGGGAAGCAGGGTTGAAATCCTTGTATGAAGGCCATTAAGACCATTATGTGGAGCTATGAACACCAACTCTGGTATGCATTATAGACCCTAGGATGTTTTGGATATATCAGGACTGTGGAATGGCTGCCATGAGGAGCTGATGACTTGGGATGAAGTTTTCCCCAGGCTGTGAGCAGCCCAGCTGGGGTGTGGGGGTGATGGAATTGGAAACCCAGACATCTTTATCACTGGTTATGGATGTTGGACTTGGAACTGCAGATGTTTGATTTTCATCTGTTGGTTGTTTATTTTGCATTGGTCCAGTCTCTCTGTGGTATGTCTTCTTTGTACAATAGAAATGTTTATTCTGTGCCATTATGTATGTGATTTGTGTTTGATTTTATAGGGATCACAGTTAAGAGACTGTCTTGAATCTCAGATGAGAGTTTGACTTTTGCACAATATTACCTTTCGTAAAGACTACAACCATGTTTGAAGTTTGACTGAGTGTAGTTTGCATTATGAGATGACCATGTGTCTATGTGGACCAGGGGCAGAATGTCATGGTTTGAATGTAAATATATGTCCCTTATAGCTTGAGGTAATTTTAATTAAGCTTCCTACTTAAGCCTTCAGCAGTTGTAGCCCTGCTGGAGAAAGTGTGTCACTTGGGGCAGATCTTGAGTACAACCCTAATAGGCATGTAGAGAACCAGCTGGAGCTCTGCCTGTTCATGCTTGATGGTGTAAGTTTTTCTCTTGTCTGCTGTGGATGTTTAATGGAATGAGACAATTTGCTTCACCATACTGAATTTTGCCCTGGATGCTGTCAGCCTAAAATAAATCCTTTCCTCTCATGAGCAGCTTTTAGCCAGGTGTTTATCCCAGAAACAGAAAGGCAAGTGCAGCACCTTCCACAAGTGTTCTTCATTGGTGGTTGTCCATCTTTCATCTTAAGACCTGGTGCTACAAACCTGGAGGAGTGTGAGTTCTCTCGCACAGTGCTCAGTGTTAGCATTTTTCTTCCTGGCTATTGAGAAATTCAGTCTCCTATAAAGCTCAGTGAGGATTCAGTGCATTTCTCCCTGCTAGGATCCAAATTAAAGACTGTGTGCAGAGAAGTTTTGAGTGTGATTATTTTTCCTCTTGGGGTCTAGGACTCTGTGATCTGATCTTTTTTTGTCTCCACTTTTGGAACCATAGCTGTCAAGTCAATATTGCAGGACAAGATTAGGCAAGACCCTCATCCAAACTGGTAGACTAGGCTTCCTCTCATTCACCCCAGTATTTTAAGAAATGTTTTATCTGCTGGTAAGCATACATTTAAAATGTTTTATTGTTTTATTGACTACTTTAATATATGAACATATTATAAAGTGGCCATAGTCCCATTAGTACTCATTGTGGGGCTATAAATGCACCAGTCAGTCCCTGTGGTGGGGGCAATGTCACAGAGTACACTTTCCCACCCAGTCCTCTACTCAGTGTCTTGGAGGATAAGTTGTAAGTCTCCTTTACTGTTGAGCTTTCAACAGCTACTAATTTTCAAGAATGTCTTTTGTTTATTTTTTAAACAATGTTTAAGATATTAGAACCATTCTAGCCTTATAGAGGAAAAAATTGAATATCATAAGGAGAGATCCCATATACCTTACCTGATTTTTCTATTATTAATTTCATATATCATAATTTCTTCACATTATTAACATTTCTTATCATTAATTAATATTGACACATTACTATTAGCTAAAGTTTATATGTTACTCAGGTTTTCTTCTTCAACTACAGGAAATCACTAAGGATGCCCTGGTAGCTGTAGTGGTTTAGATCTCTTGGACTCTTTGCTATAATACTTTTTCTATAATTTTGATGATCTTCATAATTTTAAGGAATACTGGCCAGGTGTTTGTAGGATCTCTCTGAACTGAGGGCATTTGTGTTTTTCTAGTGATTAGATGGGTGTTGCACATCTTAGGAGGCAGGTTGCAGATGTAAAGTGCTCCTTTAACCACATGATACCAAGCACATACTACTGTTTAGTCTCTAATTGGGAAGCCATCAGGACAAGATAGCTCAGGCGTCTTTAACTCCTAAACAGGCAAACTACAACGTAAACAGTGAGACAAAACGAACATCAAGAAGAAACTGCCAACTAACATGTAAATGTGGACTTTCCACTCTAACCAATCAAATCTTGTTGTTTCACATCACATTTCTTACCCCCAGAGCTGAATCACATATGATCTAGAGCTGCCTGATTCATGAATCACTAAATGCTCCAGCTCAATAAAATTTTAATGAGCCCCAGTTCACACTTTAATAATATCAACATGAGTTATCACTGCTGAAGTTGCCTCAGTCCCATGGTTGATGTGATCTTTCAGTTCTCCACTATAAAATGATTATATCCTCCCACCTCATTTTGTAAAACTGTTTAATTTGAAAAAAAAAATACCCTGTATAGCTTGCATTTTAAGAAGTAGTAAGTTAGGTTTTACCTTTATTAGAGTAAACTATCTACAAATTTTTTTTGGGAAGTATTTTGTGTGGGATATCTCTCTTCCTTTATTTATTGAATCATTTTTATATCAGTATATTTGCTATGTATTTTGTGCCATAATTCAGTAGGAACATATATATTAATCTCTTCCATGGCTGTCTTTTAATTCTCTTAAAAATATCTCTTGTGAGCATAAATTTTTAGTTTAAATAAAATCAAATTTACTTGTTTTTTTTCATGGATTGAGTTTCTGTCTCATGCCTAAGAACTCACTACTAGATTCAAGGGCATATGTTACCTATGGCTTTTATCCAATTACATCTTCTGCTGGTTTCATCATTTTCATTTTAAATTTAGCCCTATGATCAATTTTCAACTTATTTTATTTTTTATTAAAATAGTATTATCATACAGATAATTTGCTTTCACCATTTTGTATTTCAGACACTTTGTTTCTCTTCATGCCTTTGTCTTCTCCTTCTTCTCCTCCCCTTGTCCGTTTCCCCAATCATAACCACTTTCCTGCTTTTGTACCCATTTCCCTTTGTACCTTATCTTGGCATCACCTCTTGCTCCTTTCTTATGGTCTCCTATCTTGACTCACAGTCTACTTATTCTCACATCCCTTGTTTACTTATATACAAATATTAAAAGTTAGAATCTCTCTCTCTTTCTATCTATCTATGTGTGTGTGTGTGTGTGTGTGTGTAATTATATGTGTTAGAATTCACATATGAGAGGGCTCATGTAATTTTTTGTCTTTCTGAGCCTGGGTTACCTCATTTAGTATAGTCTTTGTCTTTTTTTTGTTGTTTTTGTTTTTGTTTTTTTGTTTTTCAATACACGGTTTCACTTTAGCCCAAGCTGACCTGGAATTCACTATGTAGTCTCAGGGTGGCCTTGAACTAATGGTGATCTCCCTACCTCTGCCTCCCAAGTGCTGGGATTAAAGGTGTGCACCACCATGCTTGGCTCTAGTACAGTCTTTTCTAGTTACATCCATTTTCATAATTTCATTTTTTTAACAGCTGAATAGAATTACATTATGTATATGTATCACAATTGCATTATCATTTCATCAGTTGATGGGCATTTACATTAATTATACTTCCTAGTCATTGTAAAATAGAGCAGCCATAAGCATGGACTAGGCAAATATGTGTGCAGCAGAGTGTGGAGTTCTTAGGGTATTTGCCCAGGAGTGGCATAGCTGGGTCATTTAGTTGTTCAATTTTTAGCTTATGAAACCTCCACGCTGATTTCCATAGTGGCTCCATCAGTTTATATTCCTACCAACAGTGAATAAATGTTTCACTTTCCCCATATCCTCATTGGCATTTATTGTCATATGTATTCTTGATGATAACCATTTTGACTGGGTGAAGATGGAATCTCAAAGTGATTTTTTTGGTTGGTTTTTCTTTTCTTCGGGGGAGGGATGTGTGTGGTGTGTGTACAAATGTATGTGCACATGCCTGTGGAAGCAAGAGATTAATGTCCACTGACCTCCTTGATTGCTCTCTCCTTATTTTGTTTTAAATTATTTATTTCTTTATTTGAAAGTGAGAGAGAAAAGAAAGCAGATAGATGAAGGAGAGAAAGATTGAGAGAGAGAGAGAGAGAGAGCATGCCAGTGCCTCTTGCCATTGCAAACAAGCCCCAGATACATGTGCCACCTTGTGTATCTGGCTAATATGGGTACTGGGAAGTCAAACCTGGGTCTTTTGGCTTCACAGGCCAAAGGTACCTTAACCACTAAGTCATCTCTCCATCCCCGTGGAAAGTGATTTTAATTTGCATTTGCCTGACAACTAAACATGTTGAAGATTAAAAAAATATATATATTTATTTCCTATCGTGAAAACCATTCATTTCATTTGCCCATTTATTGATTGACAGCTTTGTTCTGAGAACCAACTAATGAGACGATATGAAATTGCAAACTTTCTGCACAGTAAAGGAAAGGATTAGCAGAGTAAAAAGAAAGCTTACTGAAGGGGAGAAAGATTTCAGATGCAGTTGACATCTGAAATGTATAAAGAACTGCAAAATTAAACAATTTCAATTATTTCGTGATGAGTATAAGATTTGAGTCTGTATTTATTTGAGGCTGTATTTATTTTACATACAGATATTCTGATTTTTAGTACCATTGTTATTTTACATCCCACTTCCTACCTATGGGGCTGAATCACACATGATTTGGAGGTGACTCATGAATCACTAAATGCTCAAATGAACTCAAGAAAAATCTTAATGTTTCTCAGTTCCTCTTTTTCTATTCATCTTTGTGTCTATTTTTCCACTATACCATGATGTGTTAATCATCATGAATTTTGTCTAATTTATTTATTTCTGTGCTTTTGAAATATTTTGTTGGCTAACCTAGGCCTTTTGCCTTTCCATAAGAAGTTTAGAATCAGTTTGTTAACTTACACTGAACAAGTTCCATGGGATTTTCATTGGATTTTATTGCACTTCTAGAACAAGTTGGAAAAAATTAACAAATTGACATCTGTCAATCCACAAACATTGAACATCTTTCACTTTTATTAGGTCTTCCTTTATATCTTTCATCATATTTTATAATTTCCTCATAGATAAATTTGGTTAGATTTATTTTTAAGTATTTCTTTTGTGGTACCAATTTTACTGTGTTAAATTTCATATTACAATTGTCAACTGCTGGTATACAAGGAAAGTTTTTGACTTCTTTATACTAACTTTGTATCCTATTACCTTGTTATAATCACTTATTCATTCTAAGAGTTGATTCTGTGGTTTTTTATATATAACTATCATATCTGTCATCAAATATTGATTTATTTCTCCTTCCCAATCTGTATATATTTTATTTCAATTATTTAAAAGTATCTTATTTTTATTTGTTTTTATTTGAGAAAGAGAAAGATGGGGAAAGAGAGAGAGAGAGAGAGAGAGAGAGAGAGAGAGAGAGGGAGGGAGGGAGGGAGAGAGGGAGGGACAGGGAGAAAGAGAATGGAGAGAATGGGCACACCATGGCCTCCAGCCACTGCCAATGAACTCCAGATGCATGTGCCCCCTTGTGCATCTGTCTTACATGGGTCCTGGAGAATTGAAATGAGGTCCTTTGGCTTTGCAGGCAAACCCCTTAACTGCTAAGCCATCTTTCCAGCCCTTATTTCATTTTTTAAAAAATCCATGGAATTAGATAATATTTTGAATATGATGCTGAGCAAGAGTAGAGAGAGTAGCTTCCTTGTGATCTTAGAGAAAATCAATGTGCTTTTTATAATTAGAAATACTAGCTTTGAGTTTTAAAAAGTGATGCTTATTGTCATAGATGGGTGTTTTCTCCTATGTCTCTTGTTTGTTAAGATGTTTTACAGACACGTGGGATGGCTTTTTCTTAGGCCCTTAGATGAGTCAGTGTAGCAAGCTAGGAAGACCTGGAATGGGAGGACCATCCTTCACTCCAGCTGCAGTCAGCTCAGGGAAGGTTTTGCCCTTGAGAAGCAGGTTTTGTGATGCAGGATGCTTTGAGAATATTTCCAAATACTGACTCATTCTCTTCCCTGACAAAGAGTTTTGTCTTAAAATTTTTTAAGAGTTTCAACAAGAGACTGTATTGCAGCTTCTGTTATAAGAGGTAAATCCCAAGCAATGCTGGGAGGAGGGTGCTGTTGTGTCAGTACAGTCGCATGCCAGCTCCTCTGGTAACCAACATGGGCACTTTGGGCCTTTTACTGACCCACTCCCCAGGCTGTATAATTCCGGATGCCACGGCAGGTTCGTGAGAAACCTCGCTTCTCTGATGGAGCCACGCAGCCTCTGACTGAACTCTCAGCCTGACACTTTTCATTGCTTTTGTTGGGAGTATAGTAACTACGTTTTTCTTTGAAATTTTGTACCTCCTGTCTTTTTCATCTGGGTAAGAAAGTAGTTAATACAGTTTGTATGCCTGTGACTGCCACAAATTAAGATACTGAAATCCTAGCTCCAAGTTAGTCATAGTGGCACATGCTTACTCTCCCAACACTCAGGAGGCTGAGAGAGAAGGATCATAAATTTGAGATCAACCTGGGCTTTGAGAAGAGACCCCATCAATAAATGAATAAATAAATAAATCAACTCACTCCCAGTGGAGAAGCACTTCCCAATGTTGGGGGTGGCTAAGTCATGGGGTATATCACTTATGATAGAGATTAATGTCTTTATGAAGTGAGGCTGAGAAGAGAAAGTCCTTTCTTTGTCCCATACATGCAATCACTGTGAGAAGGCACTAACCTTGGAGGAAATGGATCTCACCTAACGCAAATTAGTTGATGTGTTGATGATGGACTTTTCAGACTCTTGAACTGTGATAATTAAGTTTCTATTGCAGTTATAGCTACCTAGTTGATGGCATTATGTTATACCAGCCTGAATAGACTAAAATATCAGTTTTCTAAGCAAAAAATGCTACATTGTCACATTTCTTACACACTGACTAACTGTAGCTACTTTGTCCCTGTCATGCATGTCTATAAAGCACATCGAGAATGTGCTTAGGCATAGTAGCATTCTAATGACTTCCTGTCATTCCTTCTTCTCTAAAGAGTTGATTCACATGTTCCCAAGGTATAGCTGAAGGTGGTTTTCCAGAAACTTTTGCTACTACTTGTCAAGAATGTCATGTTATATATGATTTTTTTTTTTTTACATATGCACTTTATCTCCACATTTTTGTTTCTTTTCTTACAGCATCCCACTTCTAAGCACCAAAATTTGTATCAAAGAGGTTGATTTTGGCTGCTGGTCACTTATGAGAGATTAGTTGAAAGAAAATGTGGATGAGATAGGGCTCCATTTTGTTCTGTTGATGAGAAATGGAGGGATAGTAGTCAAGGAATCCCATTAATAAGGAACTCCATACCATCCCCAGAAGTGCAGCTACTTCCAGCAAGGCAGCTTGCCGGCACGGACTCACCTGTAAGTGTGGCACAAATAGTATTACCTCAAGTTCGGATTCTGGGAGAGCAGCAGAAGAAAACCAAGAGGTGGAAAGCTCATAGCCCTTCCCAGCGAGGAAGGCACACTGATAGGAGGGAGGGAAGGCCCCTAGTTACACTGCATCTGTGAGGAGCAAGCAGAGGGAGTAGATAGGAAGCCAGGCTGGGCCCTAAAACCTGAAGGTCCACCCCTAATGACTTCCTCCACTGAGGCTGCATTTCCTAAAGGTGCCACAATTTTATGAAGCAGCGCCACCATCTGGAGACCTGGTGTTCAAAGACATCTCACTTTCCAGTGGACAGCATAAAGCTTACTTAGGTAGGTATCAAATTAGGGACTTGATTTATAGTGAGGCTTTATTTTTAACCCATAACGATTCTCTTGTGACTATTTTGATGTTGACACAGTATTGTGAATTAGAAAGGACACATACTAGCACATAATATTCATTGCTGATTAATTAGATTTAGTTTTATTAAGCCCAATATCACATTTTTGGAAACTCTTGTATATTCTGACTGTATACTTGGAAAAGGTACATTTCATATTTTTAGTCCCTTATGAAAATTTGGAAGATTTGAGTGATGGACATTCTTGTTTTAAAAATATATATATATTTGAGAAAGAGAGAGAAGAAGAAGGGGCAGAGAGAGAGAGAATGGGGGCATCAGGGCCTCAAGCCACTGCCAAAGAACTCCAGACACATGTGTCCCTTATTCATCTGACTTACTTGGGTCCTGGCGAATCAAACCAGGGTCCTTAGTCTTCTCAGGCAAATAAATGCATTAACCACTAAGCCATTTTCCCAGCCCAGGCATTCTTTACTATTTCCAATTAACTCTAAATTTCTTACTCAAGGACTGCAATATATGGGTGGCTAGATCACAATAATTATCAAGTTCTAATTTTTCACTGATATCCATAATTTCTATAGCAGATAATCTAACTGGATGGTTTTACACAAGGAGCGAAGTGATAAAGAACAATAATAGTTGGGTTAAGATTTAAAGAAACAGAATTTTTGGTACTTATATGGTAGAGTAAATTATCACGCTCTGTATTACGTAAACTTGCATCTGAATTATTGTCACTTGTCGCTCTTGAAACAAGTTGTCATAAATTCAGTGCCTTGCTGATATGTATCATTATATGTTGTGCTAGACTTGCAAATTTAAAATAATTTCACTCAGCGGTTTGTTGTAGTTAGCTTGCCCTTGATTAGGAAAGGAAATTTATGCATCTTTTCTTAACTTTGCATTCAAATGATGCCACAGCTAATACTGAGCGTGGTGGGAGTATTTACAAAACTAGAAAAATCAAATAATACCCCACACATCAGAACCTTTCTTGCTTTGTTTTATTCTCTTTTTAAAGTTCCAGTTATCAAACTTGGAGTCTTCCATGTAAAAGTGCTTGCAGGCTTGCAGGTTAATTAGAATCTAAGAGTTTATGTCTACTCTTGGGACATATTGTCTGCATGCCTCTCATCTCTTTGATTTTGTAGTTTTGGGGTTTGAAGCCAGGAGCCTTACACAAGCAAGTGCTCTCTTACTAGTCACACCCTCTGGCCATACAGTTTCAGTCGTAAGATTCTTCATCTTACTTTTTTTTTTTTTTCTTGGTGATTATTTTTGAAACAACGTCTTCTGTTACAACCCTGATGGCTCGACATCCCGAGGGCTGAGATTACTGCACCACCACAACCAGCTTTGGCTGCTTTTTTTTTTCTTGCTAATTTTAAGAGCAAAAGTTGAAAAAGAGAACTAAAGAACAAATTAGGGCTGGACACATTACTTAGGAAAACCTAAGGACCCAGGTTCGATTTCCCAGGACCCATGTAAACCAGATGCACAAGGTAGTGCACGCTTCTGGAGTTTGTTTGCAGTGGCTGGAAGCCCTGACATGCCCATTCACTCTCTCCTCTCTGTCTCGAATAAATAAAAAGTACAAAAAAAGAATAAATCATTGTAGCATTTAACTTCTTAGTTTCTTTTTAATCCCCACCTGTAGAAATCAAATGATTTCTACCCACCTTACAGTGATTAATTAGATTAATTATAATTACATGATGGTAATGTACTTTTGCTCTGGTTGAACTATTTCTCTAAACTTTATATGTTGAAGCCCTAAGTCTCACTCTGGTGACATTTGGAGACAGTTTCTTTGGAAGATGATCAGAATTTGATGAGCTCGTGAAGGTGAAAGGCATTGGTGCTCCTATCAGAAGAGGCTTCTGTAAGCATTGGCAAGCCCTTTCACATTCTCCTGCATGCACAGAAATGGGATGTGATCACACAGCGAGATGGGTCCTAACCTGCAAGGAGAGGTTTGAATAGGACCCTGTTGGCATACTGACTGTGCACTCCTAGCTTTAAGAAAAATTAAAACTTAAATGTCCATTGTTTAAACCATTCAATACTTTGCAATGGCAGTCAAAACTGAGTAGGATACTCCTCTTGCCACTGTAGGTTTCTTTTTCATTGCTTTTCCTTTCAAATTAAAAAGAAGAGAAATATCCTTTGACTATGTATAGTCTATTTATCTAAGCCATAGCAAAATTTCAAGGCTGCTCCCTAGAAGAGATATTCTTCTAATCTAAAAACCTGAACTGTCAAAAAAGCCAAGGCCATCTCATCTTCAGAATTATATTATAAATGTGACAGAAAAAAAAACATTGATAAGTTACAGGTGTGGCATTGACATTCCACAATCCATTTTGTATTCTGCAGCTTTTTAAATGTTTCCTATGGACAAATGAGTCTTTAATTTAGAATAATTTAGCAAAAAGTTTATTATAGTTGCTTTAAAAGAAGATAATATTTAATGTATATTGTTAAATAATAAGTATAGAACTGATTTTTACTTTATTTTGGGGGGTGGATAATATAAAAAGAATATGAATAATTCAAGCAATTACAGAATTTTCATAGGTTAAAATTTCTTCTTCCATTGTCTTATATTGTCTGGTAGGCTATTTATAAGTGATTTGAACTTTACCTAATTAGACTAGTTTTCTACTTTGATATACAGAATAGACCTGACCCATTTGACTACTTTAGGAAATGCATATATATTTTAAATCAAGAAAATGGCAGATTCATGTTCCTTTCATAAAGGTATTAACATAATGCAGGCTAAGACATACTAGGATACAGAAAAGAAAAGGTTTGGGGCTGTTGATACTCCATGGTAAACATTAGACCTGTGACTATTCAGTTAAATTCTCAGAACATAACTGTCCGTGTTGCAATAAATCATTCTCAGTTAATATTTATTTGTCAGTAAGGACTTTGACATTTGTTTGTAGGGTATTATATAAGACATTACGGACAGGAAACTCATTGAAATACTTGCTATATATGAGTTTTCTGTGAATTTAGACCAGAACAATGATGCTGACATGAATTTTCAGATGACTACTATGGGAAAGGTCACTATTGCCAAGGCAGGGGGATTTCCACAAGTTCAAGACCAGCCTAGAGTATAGCAAAATAAAATGTTACTATTGATGGGATAGAAACTGGGAGGTTTAAAAAAGGTGTCACTTAAATTCACTTCTGAAAGTAAGTAGAAGGCAGGGATCCTGGACCAGAAGACAAGTGCTGAGTTAGCCACTCGTGTGTGCAAAGGGAGGCTAGGGAAGAAGTAAGTTTAATTTACTTGGAGAATTGGTTGAAAGGAAAAGACAAAAGGAATAAATTCCTACTGAACATTTAATGTGTTAAAATACATGAAATTTAGTGTGTGTATAAGCATGTGTGTGTGGCAGGGGCACATAGAGAATTTGTTTTAAGGTCACATAGGTAATAATGCCACTTATTGCTCAAATTCTTTTCATAGTCCCATTTCCCCTAGATATTTGTCATATACTGTATATTTTCAGTATAATTGTTAATTCTTTTCTTACGCACAAGCCAGAGATAGTACTCACAATGTAAACCACATCCATTGATCTTATGTTGATCAGGCCAGGTACCATGTGAACCTTACTGGGAAGAGCAATGGAGATATACTGTGAAATATAGGACATGATGTGCTTACACAGTCATGTATGACTCCTGCCCAATATTATGCCAGCTGAATGACTTGGTTCCCAAGGAAGAGGGACCTAACCTTTCAATGTTCCACTTATGTAGTTCCCAGTCATTGTTTCTAGGAAAAAAAAAAGAAACTGATCAAAATGCTCCACCTGAAGTAAAATACACAACGATAATAATAAGGAATCTTTTGTACAGCTTAACTCCTGAGTTCTTATCACTTATCTCAAAACAGTATTAATTGAATCTTTGGTCATATGTATTTTGAAACTCCTTTGAATGGTGTAGAATTAAATATGTATCTTTTTAATTACTAAGTAAATTATATATGTGTATCTATGTGTGTATATTTATGTATAGCACATACACAAATATTAAATAATATAAATAAATTTTATTAATTTGGGTTACATAAGGCCATTTAAAATTTTTGACATTTTCATAAATGTATATATTATATTTTTATTTTACTCCCCAATTTTCTTTTCTTATTCCCCTTCCCTTCCTACTACAACCCTTATTATTTCCATTTAATCCCCAACCTTCTATCTTCTGATTTCATCATAACCCTTGCAAGAAAGCATATAATTTCTATGTTTTTTTTATATCAATTCACAAAACATAAAAGTGTTTTCCTCCTGATGTTACTCTGAAGTAAGGCCTGAATAATTTTTCACCATAAAAATGGTGTTAAAATTTAATTTCCAATGTAGCATTATTGGGACTGTTGGGCTGCACGAGAGGTTAAGTTTGTGCCACAGGGGCTCTACCCCTCACAAAGGCAGTAACTCTGAAAATAACATGGACTTTCAGGAGGTAGCTCCTTCTCTTGGTTCATTCTTCCACCTTATGCCATGTGAGGATCCAGCATTGCTTCCCTTTAGAGGACCACCTTGCAAGCAACCATTTCGGATGAAGACAGTGGCCTCACCAGATACCAAACCTACTGGTCTGTTGACTTTATTATATGTTGCTGCCTACATTGCTATGAGCTGATGAATACTTGTTCTTTATAAGTTATGTTGCCTGTGGTGTTCAATTACACAAGTAAAAAATGGATGGAGACCCCATCATATTATTATTATTATTAATATTTTATCTTTTTATTAGTTATGTATACAGTATATTTGCAGCCAAGTTAGTACCATGGCTAGCCTCCTCCCTGCCCTCCTCCTCTGCAGGAACCCTTCTCATTGTGGAATGTGAGCTGTGCATGGTGGCGTTAGCCTTCAGTTAAGTATTCACCTTCTCTCTCTTATGGGGAAGAGGCAATGTCTCTGTGCATAATATCCCAACATGTGGCTCTAACAGTCTTTCTGCCTCCTCTTCCTCAAATTTCTCTGAGCCATGATGGGATCATGTCAGGTGTACTGCAGTGATGCGAGCTTCTGTGTCTCTGGATACCAGGTTTGGTAGGAGTTGAATATTTTTATGTCTATCTTCACCCTTGTGCTGGTACCAGGTTCACTACGAAAGCAGCACTTTTGCTCATTTCTCCAATTACTCTTGTTTTCAGTTGGGGCCTTGGTGTGGTGCCATTGGCTGATTCTGTGGTCAGGATCTGCATCCACCTGAAAAAGAGAAGCAAATTCTCCAGTGGAGAGTGAAATCAACACCAGATAAATGGGATAACCATTATTATTTTAGAGAGAATTTAATGGGTGTAGGCAGGCCCTCTTGTAGCCAATGATTGGTGGGAGCTTGATAGTAGAGAGCAGGCTCAATCTTTGGGTATGGTTTTGACTTGTTTCCCAGCTCCAGCTATGGGTTCCACTCTGCTGAGTGGATCAGTTAGCCAAATCAAGAGCAGTTGGTTACCCATCATGGCTCTGTGCCACTATTGCACTTGTATGAGCATCACATCAGATTGTTTGCTGCTGAGTAGCTTAGATCACGAGTTGCTTGGACATATATTGGTCATTTTCCCCAATCACTCATGTAGCACCTTCTGGCACTAGATAAGCTAACTGTCTGGGGACTGACTCTTATCTAGATTCCAGCCAGGTCACTCCATGTTCAGTACCAACAGCATATGGTGTCTTCTGCAGTAGGGTCTTACCACTAACCTTTGGTGGGTCATCAAGTACTCTGACAGAAATCTCTCTTCTTTTGGGAAACCTTGTAGGTCTCTCTCATCAATAGCTCATTGTGGATATTAATCACATGCTGAGGCCAGGAGTTATAGGCCAGTCCCAAGGAAAAGAAGGAAGAAAAAGATAAGTAATATAAAAGATTCAGAGAAGAGAGAAGAGAGAGAGAGAAAGAGAGAGAGAGAGAGAGAGAGAGAGAGAGAGAGAGAGAGAGAGAGAGAGAGACAGGAGAAGATTAAGGTTAATCTTTATCATATCCTCTCCAGGGCCCTGTGATTCATCACCATTTCAAAAGGAGGAAGAAGGGAATGTAAATCATAGTAGAAAATGATGTGTGGTCACATGAGAGATTTCAATGTCATACTGAGGATGGAAACATCATTCAATATATTTTCTTTTGATATGTTTCTTTTTTCCCTCCAAAAAAAAAAAAAAAACATTTTAGTGGAATGCTTATTTAGTAGTCAACATGGGTTCTAAAGTTAAATTTTGAGTGAGAGAATGGACAGAAAGGGATAAAAGTGGAGAAGGGAGATGAGAAGAGAGAAAGAGAAGAGAAGAGAGAAAAGGTGAACACAAAGAATTAAAAGGTGACTCATGTGGAGTGTAGTGGTGCAAATCTGTAATCCTACCCCTGAGGATCATGAGTTCAAGGCCAGCCAAGACTATTTCTCAAGAAATAAACAGCAAGTAAGTAAACAAACAAATAAACAGAAACCCAGGGAAATAAAATCCTGCCTCCAATTATGCTACTTAACATTGAAATCCAAATGACAATTGAAATAATGAAATTAACAATGGAATTTTAATAAGTGATAACCATCTCAGTGCATTATCTTTTCAGGCATAAACCAATACAGATCTGTAGGGTGAGCAGGCTATGATACCATATAGAAGACAGATGTCTATAACAGAGGTATATATAATATGCATATATTTAAAAAGTGGTCAATGACTTTGTTAAAATAAATGTCTTTGAAAATTAGCAGTGTAGTTTCTACTTTTTAAATTAAGTTTAAAAATTTAAAGTTTTTTTTAACAGTTGAATAGATTTTTTTTTTTTCTTTTTCAGAAGGTAGCGAGACCTGAGGAAATAACCCAGCCCTTGCTTTTCAGCCAAGGCCCAGCTGAAACCACAGAGGAACTGGGGATATGAGCAAGAGTTCTGCTTTCATCTTGAACCTGACAATCAGCACCATGGTGAAGATAGACACTGAGGATACTCAAAACATACTAAAGCAGAAACCCAGAGATTCCTGAGAGCTCATCACTGAAGTAGACTGAAAACTCACCCACCAAGGCTGAGGGGGCAGAAAGATTATAAGAGCCATAGTTTGGGACATCATATCCAGAGGCATTTTCTTTCCCCAATAACCGACTGTTGCTCTCATAAGGCATAACCCACAGCCCCATGGGGAATGCCAGCAACCCCACTGAGGAGGGCTCTCCTAGCAGAATGGGTACAAGGAGGAGGGAAAGGATAGTACTAACACATGATGTATCCATGTTAAGTATGTTCATAATAAAAAGGAAAAAGAATATATGGTTTTGAATTGAATAGTACAAAAACAAAAGCTGGTGAAAGAGTATTTATTCATCTAAATGAAACACATGCTTAAGCATTTCTTGCTGTTATTCTAAAAAAAATTGCATCTGGACTGAGAATTTTTATTTCACTCTTTGCCAGTGTGATGTGAATTAATAAAATGGATAAATAATCAAGTCTTTAAACTCAAGTGTTACTGACTAAAAAGATACATAATGCTCATGTTTCACATAGTACCAGTATCGTTTTTCATACTGATCTACAGTAAAACATCAAGGTAGCTATTTATTTATGAATTGCTTTTAATTTATTGTATCCTTTCTTCTTCATATTTTTCCTTTGACATGTCTCTTATCTGAATAGTCTATGGATTTATCTTGTGACTGTCATTTTTTCTTCACACGATTTAAAAATAATTAATTGCAGCACTCATTGATGATTTATGATTTTTACTGATGTAATTAATGATACACATCAATTTTCCTTCTTAATTGAAGGAGTCACTGCAAACTTTTCATTAAATCCACTGAAAGGGCAGGCTGGTGTAGTCCAGCAACCTTTGAAAATCTTAAGTGGAATTTTATAATGTAGCCAGTTTTAGAAAAAAGAGAATTTCTCAAGAAAAAATCATAAGCAACATACTAAAATATCAGAGGATTTTATACAGGTTCAAATAACTGTCTTAAATTAAGACTCAATCTTCACTTGGCTAGAAACTCAAGATGCACTGTTTATAATTTTCAAGAATAATTTTATTCATAGAGAATGCTAAATATTTTGGTACTCATAAAGCTGAATTAAAAATATGATCAGTTTAGTTTAAAAATAAACATGTTATGGTTACCTTAACATGAATGAATATGAAAAATTGAACAAAATTGATTGGCTTACAAACTTCATTGTATTTATGATTATAATCTCAAATATGCAAGTTCTTTATTTTAATTTCTACGATTGTTGGATCATAAGCTAATGTAGATATTTGTCTGAAAAGCAATATAGAATAACAAAGAAATCTTTTTATCTAATTTATTAATCTGTGAAGATGGAGCAGAACACATTGCAACCCTTATAAAAAATGTTTTGTTCATATTGGTTTCTTATGTTTCAGTTTTGGAATTTAACATTTAATTTGATATTTATCAAAGCAGCAGCTAATTATTTTCCTATAGTTTTCTTGGATAAAGGAACAAAAAAGTTAATATATGATGATGCTTAAATTATAATGCATATGTATTTAAAAAGCAACAGTGTGTGCCTCAAGTGTTGCGAACTTGATTTGAGCATTTCATGGTCCTCTAGTCAGCTGCCTATTAAAAGTGTGATCAGGTAGTTTAGACTGTGACTAGCTGTGTCAACAGAAGGAAAGTGGAGGATTAGTCTCTATGGCAACGACAAAGTATCCCTGTTTGTAGACAGACAAATTCTGCTACATCTGAAACTGATTGACAGGTCTATTCCTTTGCAACTGACCCATAGAAATTAGCAAGTAAAAGTTATTATACTGGGTTGTATTGAAGGGTTCTCAATATCTTAAAGTGCTCTTGTAAGTTTTTCTGCAGCATTTGCATGAGAAACCTGGCAGGAATTGTTCTGAGGTTTATATCTATGGTTTGATAGATTCTTTGTGGGGGAGTATTGCTGGTGAGAATAACTTAATTTTCAGTTCTCTGTATGACAGAATTGTTGGAGCATGGATTGAGGGGAAAACACACATCAAAGACCCACAGCTGAATAATATGCCACATTTCAAAATCACAAGACATTGTAAGAATAGTATAAATAAATATATTTTGAAACTGTTTTCAAGAAAATAAATTATCCAAATTAAGTAGGAATAATTGTCATAGGAATGAATTGACATAACTTTTACTTAAAACTTTGATAAATTGGGTTTAAATTTTTTAATCAATCTTTAACTTTATTGTTTAAAACAGCGAAAATCACATTTATTACAGCAAAGGAAATATTTTTTCTCTAGGTTACATTTCCTCTAGTAAAATGTAGCACATATATAACAAAATAGGGCCCTTATTTGAGATAATTTTAGGATTATAGTTTAGCCAATGTGTTCATACTTTGCCTTAACAAGGAAAATACTAATTTCCTTTCTGAAACTATATTTTCTTACATTTAGTCATTATGAATACAAGATAATGTCATAAATATATTATTTAGCTTATTCAAAGTGAGTAAGCCTATACCTGTTATGTATAATTTTATATATTGATAATTTTATATGTTAGTTATAACTGTATTTATTTAAAATGAAATATCATTCACAAAGGCCAAATAAACAGGCTAAGTTTAAACTTTTTAATTGAACATGTTTATTTTTAGCTGAAATCATTAGCCATTGATCACTCTAATTTATATTATTTATTTCTTGGGAATTATTTGTCTAAAAGCACATTTTCTTTGTTTCATATCTCAGTTTGATTACTAATAGAACAAAACCAAAAGCTAATATAAACAAAACCAAAACCAGTCAGGGAGAGTGAACTCAGAGCAAAAAGGGAATTGTAACCAAATTACTTTTGGCTTCTGGGGTGTGAAGTGGTTGACTAAATTTGAGTGCTTTGACTTTGATACCATTTTCTATTGAATACAAGTCTAAGACATAAACAAGGAAGAATATTTCTCATTTTTAAGGGCTTCTAGATATGGTGTTCTTTCTGCTAAAGAGGAAACATAGATAGTCCTTCAGTCTGTGCCTGAATTCCCTAAGGACCCTAGAGAAAAGTCTGTGTGAATAGATCACCTGGTCCTCCTCCATTCAAGATGCTTTGGCATACCTCAATTTGTTATCACCCTTGGGATTTTTGACCCTTCTCATTTGTTGTTCTTTTATAACTATAGCACAGTGCCATTTCTTTAGGAATTAATCTCTTTCATAGTTCAAGTGTAAATATACACATTATATATAAAGCTTCTCTTTAGTGTAAAAATGAGAATTACCTGGTAGGTACATTGGTGGAGAAAAATTGAACATTTCAAAATTAAAGTGTAATTAAGCTATATTTAATTTTAAGTACTCTTACACCTTTAAAGAAAGTTCCCCCCTTTCCTCTAAATTTTCCATGTCACAAGTTTTTCACAAGAAGATAAGATGATTTGGTGCTGTTCTGTGCATCAATTCTAGTTCTGCATTTGTAAGAGGAACTTACTACACAAAGCATATGATTGACTGTATTTTTAAGGCTGTGGCTGCCGAGACAGTATGATGTTTTATTGGCTCATTATTATTTTTAATAAGTGTCACTGCATTTATGCTTCCCTTTTTACCTTTTCAGTAAATGTAGGGAAAGCTAATTTGCAAAGCTGTGCTGGCTACAATAAGCCTTGTTCAAAGTAAACCAACACTTGCAAATGAAGTAGCCAAACATTAAAATTCTTCATGAAATGTGTCATAAAATTTTAGCAACCAAGGATGTTAATGCAAATATCTGCTTAAATTTTATTTTAATTAATTTTTTTATCTAGAAGGGTCTCATCATATAACCTAACCTATATCAAAATTGCTATATATCTGAGGTTTGCCTTGAACTTCTGATCTTGCTTCTACCTCATAGGTGCTGTGGTTACAGGCCTGTGACATCATACTTGGCTCTGATCATATTTTTAAGCTGTAATGCTTTTGCAACTTTAATGAGAAAATTACACCCTTGTTGTGACTCATTATGTTCTCTATAAATAGCTTTCTCAAATTAGTCACATTGTTGCCAAATTTTGTAAATTTTGCTATCTGAAATTAATTAAATGTACTCCCATTGCTGTTCAGGACTGTATGCCACAATGTAGTTCTGGTAAAATCATATATAATGTAATTCTTCACCTTAAAAATGATAATTTTTAGGAAGTTTCCATATATGCATGTCAACTCAGTATGAAATGAATTAGAATAGATATTTGAGATGTATCATTCATTGCTCTTTATAATCTCTACATAGTTTAGTCAAAATGATTTTTTCCCCTTAAAGTGAAATTCATTTTTATTATAATTTAGGGCAAGTAGAAAGGTAATTAAACCATTCACTTTTTAAAATCAAATTAGTGCATTTTTTTAAAAAGATCTGTCTTCAGTATTGTAGAATTGTTCACTTATATGTGAGTCTAATTTAAAAGTCATATAACCTTCAAGATGAAGATCTCATGTGGGTTTAATTTAAGAACGTCATTTAAGTATACAAAATACGTCTTCTTGATTTAGTTCACATAAAAGCAATTAGGATTTCAAATTTCACATAACCATTCTTGTTTTTGTTTTGTAAAACACAGACTTCACATTCTGAAAGGAAGTTTTGATAAGAAGCTAAAACATAATCTTTATAAATGATGTTGCAAAAAAATCAGAAAGCGCTTAGGATCTGAGACAAATGGACTTTCATATTCAGTGGTTTGGGCTCTAGAGCAAATTAAGTTGACTGATAGCTTTACTTACAGACTGTAGACTTTTGTCATGAGACTTACTGTCAGGTTGTCTTACACCTGCCTGTATTCAAGTTTGCTGAAAATGGGGTATGAACTTGGGTTGTTCATCCTGTGCCCTCAAAATGCAAAGGGTAGTGAGTTGTTCACCCAAGCTGTAATTGTTGCTTGAAACAAAAGAGAAAATGCTTTCCATAATATACAAATTAAAGTGTTTTTAAAGAAAGGAGATCTGAAATTTGAAACAAGGCATGTAAGTTAAAGCTGCCCACAGTAGCTTTAAATTATGTAATTCACACTTACGCCAGATGCTGCTAGAGGAATTCCTTGCTTTCTCATTAACATGGAGAAGTCCCACTAGACATCACACGTAGTGGCCACTCATAAGCACATGCACATTCATGCAAATGCCAAGGATGCTCACCAGCATGCCTCCAACTGCACAAGTTCCTACAGAGAAAACAATTCCCTTCAAGGAGATGAGCCGCTGTAAGAAACCCGTTATTCTTTCCCCTCAACATACTTTTACCGACTCTCAGAGTATGTGCAATGAAATTCCCCTAATAAATTTTGTCTGATTGTGTTGTGACTTCATTTATGAGTTTATTAAAAATCCATTTAGAAATACATTATTTAAACATGGACAAAACTGTGTATTTTATTTCCAGGAGAAATCAGGTTGATGATTGTTTTAGTGTATGGAATGCTAGGAGTTAGATGACTGGAGTTTCACTGACCACATGGAAGTGTAGAATAATATTTTTAAAGGATGTATTGTTTCCCATTTCTGATTATAAATAGCTTCCTCTCTGATTATCCTTTAGTCTGTGAATTGGTCTCCCATTTTTTAAAAATTCATTTGTTCATTATCATTTAGTAGCTTAAACATTGATATTTACTGAGCTCTATGTGTGGGAAAAGTTAACTAAGGCTTGGGTAACTGGTTTCAAATCCCTATTGCTTTTAACCAGGTACTTTTCTTTCTCTTTAGCAAGAGGGAGAGAGAGAAAGAGAGAGAGAGAGAGAGATTGACTCTAAACCAAATTTTACTATATTAAAATTGGTTGCTTCCATGTAACCCAAATCAATAATATAATGTAGTTTAAATCTATATTTGATTGCAATTTCAGCTTATATCTATTTAGTTTTTCAACAACTACTTGAATATATATATATATATATATATATATATATATATATATATATATATATATACTCATTTGATTTTCTTTGTATTTATTCCACCAAGGAAATGTGTTTGTTTATGTTAATAGTGAAAAATTTACCTTTGACATAGTACTATGCCAAATGCATAGCTTTTTGTTAGTGAATGCTGTATCTTCCTTTATACAATTACAGGAGACCATCCATGCAATTCCAAGTTATTTTGTACAGAAACAGAATGTAGCTATTTTGTGGGTAATAATCTCACACAACTTCTTTTAGTATAGCCTCCTTATAATCATATTTCTGATTATAAAAGGCATTAAGAATTTGACTGAATTTCAAAATATATTCATCCATATAATATGTAAGACTAATAATCAGACATCCAGCATGATAATGGTTACTTACTAGACTATCTTTACCAAAGAAGAAATGATTGAAAAGGGAAAAATTTAAATTATAAAATTTAAAGTTGAATGACAATCAATTAACATGTAGTTCATTTGCAAGTTAAAGTTATTTTTAAAGAAACATTTACAAAAGTAGTAATGTTTTTAATCATAATTTTCCTCATCACCATTATGTAATAAATATCCAAACATGCATTTCACTATACAAAGTAAAGATCTCTACTTTAATCTAAAGAAATGGCATCAAAATGGATTGACATACCAAGAATGTGCAGATATGACAATGTAAGGTGTTTCATAACAGATCAATTATGCATTTACATTAAAGTCAAGTGGGTTGTTTATATGTGATAGTGGAATAAGTGTCTCTTTTTTAATCACCAAAACCAATAACGTAAGGCAGCTTCAATCTTTAAATTTGATTACACTTTTCACTTACGTATGCTTACTATCTATCTACTGCTCAGTCTATGTATTTATTACTCATGCTTTTTTCTCTTGTTTCCATAAAGGGTCATGTTTATACATGTTAATAGGCTCAATAGATACTATACTTCAGATTTTTGGATAATGGCTCTTGAATGACTAAGATTTCTTGGTAGAGTTGTGGTTTTTAGTAATTTTTGAAGAAAAGGAAATACTTCTAGATATAGGAAAACTGGAAAGAATTCTATAAATTAAAGACTTGTTAAATGGGATGGAAAGAAGTTTTCTCTGAGTAAATTTTTCTTAAAAATTGAATTTTGAGAAAAATAAAATGTGACTAATTTACTGTATCAACATTTCAAAGAATGTATTATTTTTAAGATCACAATGAGGACAATTAATCCATCAAAAGCAATTTACAAAATATTTGGAAAGAGAGCACATGAACTAAATCTTTGCAAAATTATTTTCTCTGATGTCCGTGAACATTTGATGAACTGAATTGTTGAATTTCATGGTACATCTTTGTACTATACATTCTAAAGAAATTATCCTATACTAAGCAAATAATCCCTTCTAATATCTTCATAACATCATTCAAATGTACTTTTATAAATTATAGTCTTCCTGGAACTATTAAAATAATCTACTAATTCTGATTCTAGTTACAGCTGTCACTTAATCTATTCCTGATAAATTGTCACACTTGTAACTGTTCTTTTTCTCAGTTTAAAATTGCACAATGTTAGTGAAATGTTTAGACAAGTAACCTTATGAAGGAAGAAGTGTAGGTTAAAATAAATGTAACATTATATAATTTTGTGTTGTCTCTGCAAATAGTTTAAAAATAAAGGAGAATAGAATTACTCATTTGACATTTCAAAGTATTGAAATAAGTCTTGATCATACCTGTAGTTATCATGAACTCCCACGTTCTACTGTGAAAAAAAATTCAGTATCTAATCACTGGCATTCATCAGAACAGTTATAGCAGCTGTATTTGCTAATGTTTCAAAGCACACTTTACTCTCCAGATTTTTTTTTTTTTTTTTGATGTAGGCTTTCACTCTAGCCCAGGCTGACATGGAATTCACTATGGAGTCTCAGGGTGGCCTAAAACTTAAGGCAACCCTCCTACCTCTGCCTCCCAAGTGCTGGGATTAAAGGTGTGCCCCACCACGCCCGGTGGCTCCAGAATTTTTAATTTATCTTTTTCTGAGGAAACATGGTTTTATGAGTCTCGCACTTGGTACACAGAGCTAGCAAGTTCACAATATAGGTTGGAGAGCAATCATAAAGTGTGTAGATCTGGGATGAGTGGGAATGCTAAATGTTCATTTCAGGGGGAACCGCACAGTTACTTCCCCAAATATTTTAAACATTTGGACAATCAGTACATATGGATTAAAAATTAGATGTTGGGTCTGATTTTTCTTGCTTTATACAGATGGTTTTCCACCCATTCATGTAGATCACATCCAGTTTCCTTTGCGGTTATTTTGGTTATAACAGGGATATTTTAACTCAATAGATTGTTACTTCATATGCAATTAACCCATTAAAGGTTTCTAAATATAGTGTACAATATGCTTTACAGCCTTAATTCCTGCCTTTTCTGAGACTATATATATATATATATATATATATATATATATATATATTAATGTGATTTAGTTCAACAAACTACACGTCTACAGTGTCCATATACCAGCATCAGCACATACAGTGCAGTTTGCATTCAGAGGGTATTGTCCTCTGAGGGTCAGAGAGGATGGGTTCAAAGATGTTCCACGTATGGTTGCTGGTGGGGGTAATAAAGCAGGAGATATAATTGCAGTTAAAGAGTAAGAGAGCCTGAAATCGGATGCATGTGAATTTTCTTATGATATGATGTAATTGTTATTGCTTCTTAAAATAGGTCTATAATTTAGATTGCTTTTTCACTTGGTTGATTATTCTGTAGTCAGAGATTTCTCTGTATAATTTTAAGATCCTGAAGGAAGCAAGTAGAATGGAAACATCTGGGTCACACCAAAGATTTGTTTTTAGGAATTATAAATGTTTGTGTTAGAATTTCTGAGGAAAAGAGAATAGTTTAAAAAGGTAAGCAGGCCTCATTCTCCTATTCCTATTAGTCCAAAGGAACTAGTACAGGGCAGTCACCAATTTGATGTGTAAAAGCCTCCTTTAAGAAATTATTGCACTGATGCTATTTCCTGGTTCCTCATACTTTCACAGGGCAGCGGTATAGCACAACACAACCATCTCATTAAGTTCCATTGCTAGCGATGTATTCAGTTCTTTTGCTTCAACAACCTGAGGTGGTTGTCATTTTCCATGTGTGAATGTTAAACCGCATCAGTGGAAAAGAAATGATCCTGAGGGGGACAGCAGAAAAAGCTGAATAAACACACCATCATTATATATTTTTTTTAGAAAGTGAAATCATTGCAAAATGAGATATAGGTGGTACTTGCGTGGAATATGGGTGCTTTTGGATAAAATATGAATCTAGTCTGAGCAGATCACAGGGATGTTTTCCAAGCACATTTCAGGGGTCACATGACATTGCTGCTTGAGACAACACTGCTTTCTCCTGAAGGTAATTTAAATACAAATTCAGAATTTGACTCATTTTGTCCTATATGTTCAATATTATATTTTGAGAAATTTTAACAATATCAAAAGGGGTTAATTGGTGGGTAATTTAATAATAGAATGTTTCAGAAACATAGTGTAATATGCCCAGTGCTAATGGAAACTGTTATTGCTTAGGAATTCAGCACATTTTATTTTAATATTTCACCTGTATAAATGATTGTCTGAAATTCCATGGGCCAAAATAAGAAGATATTATCATATTTTTAGTTTCAGGGAAGATAAATTTTAAGGAATTTTATTTTTGTATCTGGGCATACTGATTTGTATATCTCTCCACCTTACATCCTTATAATAATTGCACAAAACCCAAAATGGCAGTAAAGACAGAAATTTCAAATTTTCTAGTATGCTCATACTTGGTGCCATCTTGACATTAAAATATCTGACCAAATTTCCCATTCACTATGCAATAAATCCATTTTCCTCAAAGTATATTCTGAATGTAAAAATGAAAATAGACATTTATATGCAGTCTGAGCTAGAAAGAGGTGCTGATACTGTAATTAATATCGTACCATAATATCTTTTTAATCTATCATGCTGCCTTTTGCCCTTTATGTTATGTCAGAAAGGAGTATAATGAATGAGTGTGTCGGTGGCTATCAGCTTGAATTTGGTGAAAAGTGCGGTAACATGACATTTAATGTGATTAAGCCTGATATAGATTCAAGTTTATTAGCTTTCACACAATTGAATATATAACCCATGATGATAAAAACTTCAACTATTTTTAAGATGATGATTTCTTGCATTTATATTAAAGCTTGATACGAATAAAAGGTTATATGTAAGAATCAACAAAAATCTCTGACTTTGCAATGCTTCCCAGGAAGGTAAACAACAGTAAAACACCAGAATATCCAACATTTTAGAGGAAAATTGGAGTATATTATTAAATCAGAAAAGAATTGGCATAAATCTGACTTGAAACAGCTGTTTCGGGGATTAGTGTGGAGTGTCTTTTCAAGTTCTGAGAATTTTTTTTGCTGTTTTATATCAGGAGGGGGCACTAGTGATCCACTTTTACTAACATCTGAACATTTCTTTTGTTATGTGACATTTGATAACAAATAAATATTATTTTCTTTTTAATGTTGAGGTAATTGTATGAAAAATTAGGATTGTAAATATTTATTATTAAAAAGTTAATTAATTAAAAGTTTGTATGCAAATATAATTTCAATGTCTTTTTTCATTTAAGGACATAGCACAAAATTAAGAAGTTCTGTTGTAATACCACTATAGTGCCACTTCTTGTTGCTTGATGTCTATACTGTTACTATAGTGAATGAGTGTGTTAATTTTACACACACACACACACACATGCTTCAGTGAACTGTATATGTTTTAATCTCTCAGCACTTATCAACCTATAGTTAACATTCACAATAAGAGCACCTTACTATTTACATAGCTTGTCAGATCTGTATTTCTTTTCAGTATGAATTGTGACTTAAACAGAATTATCATAATGCATTACCTCATAATTTCCAATTTGATGAAGTGACTAGAACATGTGCCCTCTTAAATGGATGATCACACTTCACACTTTTGCAGATCTCTATTAAAAGACTGCAAATATAGTGGCTATCCTATGCATTGACTACCATCACTCTATGTCTGGATGATCTGCTTCGATGAATATGACTGGATAATGTGGTATTCTCATTCCACAAATAAGGAGATTGGCGAGTTTCTGAGGTGCAGCAGGAGGTGGTCGAGCTGTTCTCAGCTAGGTAGAGAAGGCGGCAAACACGTACTGGGAGGGCACACGAGAGCTGGCAGCCGCTTTGCTCACAGACAGCACACTTCTCTGAATTTAGCAAGACTCCCTCCCTCCCCCCCAGAACTCTTCCATGCAAGCGTTAAGATGTTAAAACATGCATTATGTTGTACATTTTCTGTTAAGTTTTTCAGAAAATCATATGGCTAAGTAGTCCTTGTATTATAATGGAAAAAGGTGCGAGGCAAAACCCTCCAAAAGTGAAATTTACTTGTCAGTTTGAATTTGACATGTTTTGTTACATAGCAAACCTGTCAGCTAAAATTTTAAGGATTTACACCTAAGTTGTGACTGAAAACAGGTAAGTGTCCTTTCAAAACAGGTATTTTGAGTATATAAATGGAAACTTTGGGAACCATGTCACTATAGAATTATCTATTTTGCTGGTGAAATGAATTTTAAAATTTGGGATTTTATTTCTGGCATTTGAAAAGTACTGAGAATACTATGATTGATGCAGATTAGGGAATCTGCTTCTAAATGAAATGTTACATTTGAATTTTGCCCAATCAGTTAAGTAGTCAAATCATGATTTACTGCCTATTAAATATCACACCTCCCAAAATTTAATAATGCAGCAGTGTTTAGTATTCAATGATAACAATTTGATTGATAACCAGCAAAATATTGTCCCTAAAGTTAACTTTAAATATATATTTTATTTATTTATTTATTTGAGAGCAACAGACAGAGAAAGAGGCAGGGAGAAAGAGAGAGAGAATGGGCGCATCAGGGCCTCCAGCCACTGCAAACAAACTCCAAGCGCGTGCGCCTCCTTGTGCGTCTGGCTAATGTGGGTCCTGGGGAATTAAGCCTCAAACTGGGGTCCCTAGGTGTCACAGGCAAGGGCTTAACCGCTAAGCCATTTCTCTAGCCCTAAAAAACTAACTTTTGTGGTTATTAAGGTATTCAATTCAACACAGTAAAAAATTTTTTTGTTAGGAAATTTCATTATTTTTTTCTTTAGAGTTAAAAATCTTATGCTGAGTTTATGAAGCTTGCTCAGTCTGATTATTATTTTTTTTCCTATTAGAATAAATGAGGCTAGAAAGAGAAATACATTTCTATTTAGTGACCTAGAATTTTTGTTGTTGTTGTTGTTTTCTCTGTTTTTTTTTTTTTTTTTTTTTTAGTTTATTTGAGAGCGACAGACACAGAGAGAAAGATAGAGGGAGAGAGAGAGAATGGGCGCGCCCGGGCTTCCAGCCTCTGCAAACGAACTCCAGACGCGTGCGCCCCCTTGTGCATCTGGCTAACGTGGGACCTGGGGAGCCGAGCCTCGAACCGGGGTCCTTAGGCTTCACAGGCAAGCGCTTAACCGCTAAGCCATCTCTCCAGCCCTTTCTCTGGTTTTTAAAATGTTGTCATCATTTTTCTTATTCTTACATTGAGTGGTGGAAGAAGGAAAGGAGCAGAGGGGAGAAGAGGGTAGGGAAAGGATGTGAACAAAGATGGAAGACAAGAAAGGGAGAGAGAGGGAGAAGGAAGAGGGGGAAGAAAGATGAAAGAAAATAGAAAACGAAGGAGGGAGGAAAGAAAGGAGAGAAGAAGGAAGGCAAACATAAATTAGAGAAAGAAGAAAGAATATAATAAGAATGGAAGGAAAAATAAGGGAATGGCGGAAGAGAAGAGAGAAGAAAAGAAGCCACAAAACCCCTTCTTGGAGAGGCGTCTACAGCTGATGGATTGACGGTAGGAGGTTTCTGGTACTGACTCAGCCGTGTGTGAACCTGGCAGCAGCTAGAAGATAGCGCATCTCAACTCTAAGAACAGCACAATTCAGAGAAACGGCGTGACTCAGAGGATAGTTTTGGCAATGAGTTTGTGAGAAAAGGAAGTTTTGCTTTTGTATTGCTCTTCAAATATAAGAGAAAATTTTGTTTCTGCCAACATAGATAAAAAAGCCATCCAATTATTACAACGCCAGCTTTCTCTTTACAAATATCAACTGTAATTAAAGCAAAAAGCTTAAATATTATAGAGAAAATACGATGGAAAACGTTGGCTGTGGGAAATTGGCTTGGTATGGGCTTTGTGGAAGGATGGCATTTACTAAATTGTACCAACTCTGCTTCACGTTTTTAGACAGAGTGTCAGGATTCTTTGTTGACTGGCTTGTTCTCCTGCATTCAATGAAGAATGGATCATCTGCTCATATATTTTTCTCACCTGTGAATTTTTTTTCCAGTTTTTCCTACAGTCAGGCATATTTTAACTGTGAATACTCATGGACTAAAAGCACCCCATCTTGTATGTGTGTGTGTGTGTGTGTGTGTGTGTGTGTGTGTGTGTGTGTGTGTTTATTTCTAATAGGCCTATTCTGTATAATTCTTTTTGACATTTACTTAAAAGGCAATGGCTAATTCATGTGGTCGTTTTATTGATGTTTTATTATTACTTAAATTTCTCTGTTCCTTTAATACTTACCTAAATATTTTCTTATCTTTCTTACCCATAAGCAAAATGTCATATTCTTGGCAGACAAAACCCTCCACTTATTTGAGTAAATAGAAGCAGTATATATTTCAGTATTTTGTCTACTTAACTAACAATATGCATCCTTTGGCTTTCTGCAAATGTTGACTGTTCACCTGGACTTAGATATTGTTGGCCAGTACTTCATATATATATATATATTTCTACCTACATAGGTACCCATGAACATTTTCTTTTATATTATACACTCCTAGATGTTGCAGTTACTCCAAGTGACCATTAAGAAAGCAGAATTATCCAGCTACTAAAACTGCATAAAACTACTTGTGTATGCTAAAATGCAAAAGCACATGAGATATATAGATTTAAAGAAAAAAATGGTACTATTTGTAACATGATCTTTCCATATGTTAAAATATTTATAGAAAATAGCAAGAAGGGTATTACAAAAAGTATTAAAACAGTTGTCTTAAAAGGAGGGGAACTGGGAGAAAGGCAGAATCATTTAAGCCACATATGTCATTAAAAATAATACAGAAATGTTGGAGTCCATCTAGAAACTGCCTGTGAAGGTACAGAATGATAAAAATTTGTGAAAGTCATTTGTATTCAGAATAAAAAAGTTTGTCAGTATACAGTTTCATTTAGCAATCGACACAGTGCTATACAAAGACTTATGGTGAATAAACCAGTGGTGAATCTAGGGTGACTTCCAGGATTTTTTTTTTGTTGTTGTTGTTGTTACTTGCACTTATCAAATCAAGTTTGAACAATAGGACACTGAGTTAGGAAGACAGGCTCAACCCCGCACCCTTCCCCGTTCTCCCATGCATACCCACCTGGAACACTGTATACAGGCCTTGCAGGACTCAGGAAAGCCCTTTCCCTGCACTCTGCCAGTTCTACACTCAGGCACCCCAGACTACCTGCCCATTCTGGCCCCAAGCAAGTCAGATTTCAGTGAAATTTGTCTTTGTAAGCAGTTCTACATTTCCCTCATTTTCTGTTTGTACATTTCTTTAGAAAGTTTCAATGATTGTGGCCTCCTCTTCCTTGATTCACTGGCACACAAAACTGCAGGCCAAGAGCATAGAAGATATGTACAATAAATCTATAAAAGACAAGTTTCTGAGTCTATGAGAGGCCCATCCAGGTCCAAGAGGCACATGGAACACCAAGTAGACAGGAACCGAAAACTTTCTCATGTCGTCTTACAGTTCAAATACTAAATACAGAAGACAAAGAGAGAGAATACTAAGTGCTACAAGAGAGAAAGAACTTGTCACTTACAAAAGTAAACCCATCATAATAATATCTAACTTTTAGTGTAAAGTTTAAAATCTTGAAGAGCTTGGAATGGAGTGCTTCAATGTTTGAAAGACTATGCCTACCTCAGTCAAGAATACCCAGGAAAATTATCCTTAATAATAGAAGGTAAACAAAAGACTTTCCATGATAAAAACCAGCTTTATGAATTTATGAGCTATCAGCCAGCTCTACAGAGAATATTGGGTGGAATAATTTTCTCTGAAGGAAAGAATAAGTATACGACATTATAGGAGTGAAAACAATAATAAAAAAATGTAGAATAGATGTGAAGATCAAGAAAACACCAAACTCCATAATCTTCAACCTGTCAGAGATTGACTCACTTCTCTCAGTTATAACTTTAAACACCAGTGGACTCAATTCCCCAATCAAAAGACACAGGATAACATGCTTTCTCAGAAAACTGGATCCTTCCATCTGCTGTCTTCAAGAGACGCACCTTACCACTAAAGACAGATACCATCTTAGAGTAACAGGATGGCAGAAAATATTCAAAGCAAATGGAAATAGGAAAGAAGCAATTGTGTCTATACTGGTATCTGACAAAATAGACTTAAACCCAAAGTAATGAAGAGATAATGAAGGTCACATTATATTCTTCAAGGGAATAATTCCACAAGAGAATATTAAATCATAAACATATATGCATCAAACACAAGTGCACCAAATTTTATATAGCAAAATCTACTCAAAGTTAAGTCAGAAACAAACTCCAACACAATAATAGTGCGTGATTTTAATACTACACTATCATCAATAGGCAGATCACATAAACAAAAAAATAGGGGAAAAAATGGATCTAGATGACACCATATATCAAATAGACTTAAGAGATATCTCTAGAATATTCCATCTAAATGCTACAAAATACACATTCTTCTCATGTGTATTTTTGAGGATTCTCATGAAATCTTTTCTAAACTAAATCACGTTTTAGGATACAAACAAAAATGGACATAAAACCTTGTACTTTACCCAACAAAAATGTAATAAATCTAGAAGTCAACAAGAATTGCAACAGAAAACATGTGAAGTCAGTAGCTTGAGCCACACACCATTGAACAAACAATGGGTCACCGAAGAAATCAAGAAGAAAATCAGAAATATCCTATAACTGAATGAGAATAACATCCCAACATACCAAGTTTTATGAAACAAAATGAAGGCAGTCTTTTGTGGGAAGTTTGTTGTTCTAAATGCCTACATTAGAAAACCAGAGAGACCTGAAAAAGGATTTAATGATTGATGTGAAGGCATCTGAAAAATAAGAATAATCCAACCTAAATGTACCAGATGAAAAGAAATAATCAAGATCAGAGCAGAAATAAATGAATTAGAAGTTGGGAAAACAATTTCAAAAAGTCATGAAACAAAGAGCTGGTTCTTACAAATAAGTAAATGACAATATTGATAACCCCCTGGCCAAAATGATCAAAGAACAAAGAAGAGAAGACTCTAGTCAACAAAATTAAAGAATTGTTACAATTATACAAGTAAAATTGGGAGAACCATATATTTCAAAAACCTATATTCCACAAAAGTTGGAAATCCTGGAAGAATTAGATAAATTTCTTGACTCATATGATCTACCAATGCTAAATACAAAGAGCTAATCCATCCAAATAGAGCTATAACATCTAACAAGATTGAAGGCATAATTAAAAGCCTCCCTTAACAACAAAAGTCTAGCCCTAGATGGATTCACTTCTGAATTTCAACAAATATTTATAGAAGAACTAAAACAATTGCTTCTCAAGTTATTTCACAAAACTGAAAGAGAATAATGCTCCCTGACTCCTTCTATGAAATTATCATTACACTAATATAAAAACTGCAAAGAGACATAAGGAAAGATAAGTGTAGACCAACATGCTGATGAACTTAGATGAAAAAATTCTCGCAAATTGAATCAAGAACACATCCCAAGTATCACCCAGCTTGAATAAGTAGGGTCCCTCCCAGGGATACAAGGATGATTCAGCATATAGAAATCAATAAAAGTAATATATTACATAAGCAGACTTACAGACAGTGTGGTAGTTTGAATCTATGTTCCCCATAGACTCAGGTGCTTTATTAAATCTTGTAACTTGGATCTCTAATCACCTGGCTGAAGGACGTGTCACTAGAGGAATATCCCAGTGTCTAGTCCTAAGATGTTTTTGTGGGGTAGATCTTATCTCCATCTCAAAGGTGTAAGAGAGCAGTCTTAACTTTGGTGAGGTCCCTTATATTTCCTGTCAGTTCCCTGCTGCAACTTTTGCTTTTCCTGGCTGCTCAGTTGTTTCTCTCTGCTTGGATGTATGGAAATAGCTTCTTCCACCATTGATAGAACTTCCATCTTGAGCTATAAGTTTGAAACAAATTTCTCCCTCCCCTTAACTTTGCTATGTTTGGATGTTCATCTCAATGTACAATGTAAATTTGGTACCAGAAGTGGGGTTTTACTGCAGTAAATCTAACTGTGTGGATTTTGGTCTTTTGGAACTTTTATTCTGCAGGAATAGGCATGGTGAACTCTGTACTTGCAACTGAAGATGCCTTGCAGAGCAGTAAGCCAAGTTTTATGGGCTATTCTGGTGAGAGTTTGTAAGTGCTAAATGAAGAGAGAATTGTATTTGGAGGTTTTGCTTATGAACTTTCAAAGGGATGGAAAGACAGTAGAGAACTTTGCTGAAACTGGGTTACTGGCACAAAGGCTGGCTGCATTCTGCTGCTCATGTTCAGAGAGTCTAAGCAGGGTTGAATTTTAACATAATAAACTGATGTGCTTGGCAAGAGATATAGAACTGAGAGATAAAATGTTTAAGGTTGGAATTATTCAGGCAAGTTTAACATGAATGGAACAGATGCAGATTTAAAGTTACTGGAGCTGTTACTGTTGAGGATGGCCAACTGCTTACATCGAAACAATGGAGAGATGCCTGAGGTGATTCTACTCAAGAAAGACTGAATGGTAGAAATGCAAACTCATTTGAAAGGAGATAACTTGAACTGAAGTAACCAGCTCTTCAAGAAGCAATTTGTGTGAGAAGCTTGCAATTATGCCTATGTCCTTAGAACTTGTGCAGGGTTGCTTTGCATATAAATGGACTGCTGTGTGCTGAGGGATGAAATATATAAAGTTTTCATATATATATGAAAGAGAGAAAGAGAGATAGAGAGAGGGAGAATGGGCATGCCAGGACATTCAGCCACTGCAAAGGAACTCCAGATCCATGTGCCATCTTGCGCACCTGTGTTACATGGGTCTTGGGAAATCAAACCTGGGTCAGTTCCCTTGGATTTGCAGGCAAGCACTTTAACTGCTAAGCTATCTCTACAGCTATAATTTTTTTTAACATGGAAATTTATATGTATATATCATATGTTAGTATCATTATTTCCCTCCTGCATGCTCCCATTCTGCTGGGGGTCCTCCTCAGTGGGATTTCTAGTATCCCCCCTAAGTTTGTGGGTTGTGTGATATGAATATATTAGTTAATCATTGTAAGAGAGGGTAGTGCCTCTGGACATTCCCTCCTACTCTGTTGCTGTCCTCCTACCTCAGCCTTCTCAGGGCGGGGATTACAGGCTTGAGCCACCACACCAGGTTCCACAATGTACATTATGAAAAAAAATCTTCAAACTGCTATTTTTATAATTACTAGAAAAAAAAAATCAACTGATCCCCAAACCACTTCAGAAACCTGATTCATGGTCTGTTGTCACATGGTGCTGACAATGTAAACCAGGGTCAACTATGCATGCACATGCCCAATCACTGAGCTACAACCCCTCCATCCTGAAAAAAAAAAAAAAAAAAAGACACAAAGTCTATTCCTACTTCTGTCTAAAGGTAGCCTAAATCTCAAATTCTCTACAGAGACACTAAGCTCACCTCTAAGCCCAAGGCTGCTTGGCCTCGAGACATATGTAGAAAGGTTGACACCCCCAAGTGAATTCACCTATACCCAAGGCCACAAGAAAATGTTACCAGGTTTTTGGTTCCAAAGAACTTAGTAAAGGTCTAAACCTGAACATGAAGACATTGCATGCATGACAAAAGAATAGGCCTTGGTGTCATCCTGCCTGGAGACCCGAGGAGCTCTGGGTGGTACACTTATCAGGCCATCACAGACCCAGTCCTCCTGGAGTAGCCTTGGCCTAGACTCTCCAGGCAGTCCATTTTCTTAATTTATTTTTATTTTTATTTATTTATTTGAGAGAAAGAGAGAGAGAGAGAGAGAGAGAGAGAGAGAGAGAAAATGGGCACACCAGGGCCTCCAGCCACTGTAAACCAACTCCAGATGCATGCACCACTTTGTGTATCTGGATTACATGGGTCCTGGGGATTTGAACCGAGGTCCTTTGGCTTTGCAGGCAAGGGTCTTAACCGCTAAGCCATCTCTCCAGCCCCAAGCAGTCCATTTTGAATGTGAGCAAGCAAAACCTTTTTCTTCCCTTTTGTGTCCTGCCTCCCAGACCTCATTGTCTACCTTATGTCCCCAGAGATGCAGAAAACCCTGGATTTTCTGAACAGAGCAGAGTTTGGATAACTTGTTGCTCAGAAATTTCCCACAGTATCCTTTGGTTTATCATCATGGCTGTTTCCGTATGAGCCCCATGAGGTCTGCCAAAGTCTCTGGTCTCAATGGAAGCTAATTCATTTTATGGATTCCCCAGGATATGATGTGACAAGCACCTATTCTCCCATGGGATAGACCTTCTTCTTGTCTACCTATTCACCATCACAACATCACTCTTGCACTAACAATGCCAAGTGAGTGATCCTCAGTGCTGACAAACTGAAATTCTAATGCTGATTCCACCCAAAATTATTCAGGGGAAAGGCATTTTTGAATGTGAAATTTTCCCATAATGTAATGCATAGTTGGTGAAATTACTGCCTTGATACATCTGTGTGCCTGGCTGTGTGGGAGCATACTTTGCTTATGCATCTTTGTTGGCAGTGCCCTTGGAGATGAAGGCATGGGTATGTCTTTGCTCTTAGGAGTCCAAGAGACTGTCCCACTCATATTGTGATGAGCTGGATTAAATGCGATGAACTATGTTGTTGAAAGATTATTATGTGTGCTTCTATGAATATATGTCAGAACATATTTATTTATAAACTATACATTTTTTGCTTCATAAATACTCTGAATTCCCAGATGACTCCCAACATCTTTGAAAAATAGGTTCTAAAATATTCTCATAAGAAGGCAAATCTAGAGAGCTTATGCAAACAACCATGGAAATATGAATAAGGCAACTAAGTGGATTCCACCACTGTTTTTTCGAGAATCCATGATGAGGAACAGAAGATGTCATGTGTTCCAAATAAATGCAGTGAGCCTCACTTGTATGGAGAGTGTTCTATGGAGAGAAGAAGCATACATTGGTGTCATTAGCCCACGGCCAGTGCTGGGATGCGTAAAAACTGATTAAGAAGGTGGTGAGAAGTTCCCAATCCCATACTTTATTGGAAAGACTTGAAATAATGGTAGGAATGGAAAAGAGTAAGTTTTCCAAATTAACATGGAAAACATTACTTGTTTGACTAAGGATAAAGATTGGCAGATTCCACCAAACAGGAAACACATAAAGTTAAAAAAATGGTTTTGTTGTCACTACTTTAATGGAAATTAAAGATGAGATATCACCTAAAACTTTTCAGAATAGCAATACAGGAAAAGCCTGGCAATTTCAGGCACGAGCCGGGATATGAGGCAGTGGCATGATCACTTTGGACAGCAATCTAGAAACCATTGGGATGTTTTTGTTAAAGGACATACTAGAGAATTTAGCAGTTTTGCTTCTGGGCATGTGTCACAAGCTATACTGTTGGTATGATCTCTACTACTCCCACAGTGTCACATTTAGATTTATAAGCAAATTAAATTATAGTAAAATAAAACAAAAAAATCAGTTCTTCAACCACATTGGTCATACTGAACATACTGCTCCTTAGGTATGGCATAGAGCATCAAATAAAATGAGTCATGCTGCTCAAAGGTTACCATTAGTAAAACTTAAAAGGAAAGCATTGGGAAAAAAATACTTGAAAACTGGGAATCAGATAAAGGACATGTCTAATATATACAACAGCTCTTGGGGCTTAGTGGTTAAGGCCTGCAAAATCTAAGGATCTGGGTTTCATTCCCTAGTACACACATAAAGCCAGATGCACAAAGTGGCACATGTATCTGGAATTCATTTGCAGTGGCCATTTTCTCTGTCTTTCTTCTCTTTCTCTATGCTTGCAAATAAATAAATAAAAATATCAAAAAGCATTCTTTCTAAATTAACAAGAAGACAATGTAACTAAATGTGAAAAAATATTCAAAAACACTTGGCAAAAATACAAATACATAATAAACATACAACATTCTTAACATTACTAATTATTCAAGGACACCTAATGAGATCTTCTCATGCATCACTAGTGCTGGAGCAGACTGACAGCATAAATTTGAGAGAAGGTTGTAGAGGAACAAAAACTATGTGGCTTGTGGTGGCATGAAATTGAACAGCATATTTGGAGAATTTTGAGGTTTCTGCATACATGAGAAACTTTATGTGATCCTGCAGTTTAAAAAATCCATTACACAGAAAATAAGGCCTGTGTCCACACAGAAGTCTGCACACCAACATTCATAGTAACATTTGTGACAGTAACATCACAGTCAGGTTCAGTGGCCATCAGCAGAAACAGTCCTAAGCAAGAGATGAAATATTCAACAAGTGCTACCAAACATTTCTATTCTCTATTGATCCATTGATTATTACTCTCTCCTCATCAAAACCTGCCAAAATCATGAGTGACTCAAGTTGATATTTTTAAAATTATGTTTAGTGATTGTATCATTTTATTAGAAGTTATGGAAGTAGAAGCACATAGAAATAATCATCTATTAGAAAAAACATGCCACCTTTACAATTTATTTTAATATGTTCAACATGAACCTAATTTTCCAAGATAATTTCCTATGATTTTATCAAATATTCACAAGTGTCTGAATACTAATATAAATTCTATAATGATAACAAAGTAAAAGCTGAAGGAATTATTTATAATTGATGAAAAAAACTTATGAGTAAGATTACTTTAAAATTTAATAATACTAAGATGACACCATATAGTAGTAAAATGTGTATGTGTTTGCATTGATGAATCTACTAGAGGTAGCAATAGGTGCTTTATTGATAATTTTTTGAAACTGTCTTGGAAAATCATTAATTTTTTGTTCTCTTATTTTAGATATTATTGTATACATTATATGTCTAATTCTTTAGGTGTGTGCATGCATGCATGATGTGTTTGCATATGTGTGGGTACACATTCATGAGTGTCACGGTGGGTGCACATGTGCCATGGCACATGTGTGGAAGTCAGAGATGTTGGTCCTTCTGCCCTGTATGAAGCAAAGTGCTTTGTTCACTGCTCCAGTGCCAGACTAGCTGCCTCAGGCACTTCTAGGCAATTCTAGCTCCTTTTCTCTCTTGCCACAGGCATGCTGGAATGACTGTAGTTTCCAGGGCTTCTGACATTTTGTGGAGTCTGAGGATCTAAGCTTAGGGTGCCAAGCTTGCATGACAAGTGCTTTCTTTATCCACTATGTCATCTCCCAGGTTTTTTTTTTTTTAAGTTTTATTTTATTTATTTGAGATAGAGAGAGGGAGAGAGAGAATGGGCATGCCAGAGCCTCTAGCCACTGCAAATGAACTGGAGAGGCATGCACCACCATATGTATCTGGTTTACGTGGGACCTGGAGAATCAAACCTGGGTCCTTAGGCTTTGCAGGAATGTACCTTAACCGCTAAGCCATCTCTCTAGACCTCATCTCCCAGTTTTTGACCTTTCAGAATTGTCTTTAAATTGTATTTATTCTGAATATTTTTATTATTGTGCTAACCTCTTTTTGCCCCCAACCTCTCATGTGGCCTCTCAAGGAAGATTAACAAAACAAACCCAGAAAAAGGCAGGTAGGGAATAGCCATTGCCAAGACCAATTTCCCCAAAGGAACATAGTAGACAATCATTGTTTTGTGCTTCAGAATTTCTTAGAAAGACACATTGTATAAAATTGTTGCTTCATGATTTTGAACTTAAGACAAAACGTTTGATTACAGCTTCTTAAAGCACACTGTATAATTAAAGTTGAAAGAGTGATTAGATTCTAAGCCCTTTCCACACTCATGCAAACTCTCACTTGCATTTCACTTTTATAATCTTAGTCACTTTTTTTTTTGAATAAAGGTGAATTTTTGTGATAGGCCAACACGCTGGGAGATGTCTTGTAATCATTACTAATCCATATGAGAATATTGTTCATACATTGCAGTTTTGCCACTTTTATTTGATTTTCTGTAGATATTCAGTACACGTATACTGAATTTTGAGCATACATACTCTCCAGTTCCCTGTCTTCTCCTTACTGCTGAACCTCTTCTTCCTACCACTTCCCAGAGGCCACTCGACTGAAAAAATCAACTACCTTCCCTCAGCGACCATCAGCTCCTTGGGGTGGGGGAATGTGTAGCCTGTTTTCAACATCAGAAAAATGTCTCACTCCTCTGATGTTTCTTATCCAAGGAGATAGTCTCTTTATTTTACTTACTTTTCCTTCACTCAACCTGTTTCTTTTTAAATATTGGTGTACAGAAATTAGTTCTTTCACATATATTGTCCTACATTATTTGCCTGCTTACTTAGTCCAGGTCCTTTTCTGTTTTTGAAAGATTTTTTTTTAAATTTATGTATTAGAGACTGAGAGAGGAAAAGAGAGAGAGAGAGAGAGAGAGAGAGAGAGAGGGAGAGAGAGAGGGAATGGATGCACCAAGGACCCTAGCAAACAAACTCCAGATGCAGGCACCACCATGTGCATCTGACTTATGTGGGACCTGGAGAATCAAGTGGACACTCCAGAGCCTCTAGCCACTGCAGATGAACTCCAGACACATGTGCCATCTTGTGCATCTGGCATACATGGATATCAGGGGATTGAACCTGGGTTCTTAGGCTTTGCAGGCAAATACCTTAACTGCTAAGTCATCTATTCAGCCCCTTAAATTCTATTTTTTCATTATTTATTTTATGACAGAAAGATAGAAAGAGAGAGAGAGAGAGAGAGAGAGAGAGAGAGAGAGAGAAAATGAATGGATGAATTTTTTGTGCCCGGGCCTCTAGCCCCTGCAGTCAAACTCCAGACATGTGCGCCACCTTGTGCGTATGTGTGACCTTGTGTGCATGTGTCACCGTGTGCATCTGGCTTACTTGGGTTCTGGGATTTAAACCTAGGTTTTTAGGTTGTCACTGGCAAGCGCCTTAGCTGCTAAGCCATCCCTCCAGCACTTAAATTCTATTTTTAATTAGTTAAGAAAGAATTAGGTTTCTATATGCCTATTTTACAATGCTTTCAACTCGGGCTAAGCCTCTGTCGCTCTCCTCTGCCCTTCTTCCCTTACCCGTGTGTACATTTCCAGTCCCACCGTGTGTACATTTCCAGTCCCACCCTGTGTACATTTCCAGTCCCACCTTGTGTACATTTCCAGTCCCACCGTGTGTACATTTCCAGTCCCACCCTGTGTACATTTCCAGTCCCACCCTGTGTGCATTTCCAGTCCCACCGTGTGTACATTTCCAGTCCCACCGTGTGTACATTTCCAGTCCCACCTTGTGTACATTTCCAGTCCTAGCATTCGGCTAGTCTCTCTTGTGCTCATGCGCACTGCACTCCTTTACCTTGAGCTCTCCCGCTACTACTCTTCCTTGGTCCCTGTCTAGTTTCCTGTTTGTACTACCTGCGCTTACTCCAACTTCCACACAAATCTAAAAGTCTGAAGCTAGGAGCCACATACAGTATAGGAGATGCATTGTTTGTCTCTCTGAGGTTGGATTACCTCATTCAGTATAATGTCTTACATATCAACTTACATAATGTTGTCTCCTTTGTACCTGGGGATAAGCAATATTGTATAACAATGTACCGCATCTTGATTATCCATTTACCAGTTGCTGGACCTCTAGGCTGATCCCATTTCCCTACTATTGTGAGTGGAGTAGCGCTAAGCTTGGATGAGCAAATATTTCTATAGTAATGTGTAGAGTGCTTCGAGTCTAGGCCCCGGGGGTGGTAGAGCTAGTTCATATGGTAGTAATGCTTTTAGCTGCTTGAGAGACCTCTACACTGATTTTCATAATGGTTGTACCAGTTTACATTCCCACAAAAAAGTGAATGAGGGCATTTCTTTCCTTGTATCTTCTCTAGCATTGTCATTTTTTAAAAACTTAATTTATTATTTTTCTTTTCATCAAATACAGGCAGTTTGGTACCATTGTTTAGGCTCATCCATGATCTACCCCCTTCCAATGGACCCTCCTTGTTGATGTAAATGGGTCGTGCATTGTGGAGTTAGCCCACAGTTATTGGTACAATAAATGTCTCTGCATATCATGACCCAACCTGTGACTCTGACATTCTTTCCGCCCCCTCTTCTGGAAAATTTCCGTGAGCCATGTTGGGTTCATTTTTGGTCTGCTTCAGTGCTGAGGTGTTGGGGGCCTCTGAGGCTCTGGCTCTCTGATTTGGTAGGAGTTGATTTTTCTCTGTGTTGGTCTCCTTCCCCTTTGTGCTGTTATCCGGTTCATCAGGAAGACATCACCCTTGCTTGTTTCAGAGAATCTGCTTCTCTTTTTCAGATAGATGCAGATCCTAAGGAGAGAGCTGCCCCAACATACCTCAAAAGGGGCCCGACTGAAACTAAGGACAATTGGCGAAACAAGAAAGAAGCACTGTCATTTTATTTCTTGATGACAGCCATCCTAAGCAGGGTGAGATAGATTCTCAAAGTAATTTCAGTCTGAACTACTCTAATCGCTAATGATATTGAATACTTTAAAAACTATTTATTGCTCATTCATTTTTTTCTTCTATGGAGAACTCACTGTTGAATTACATAGCCCATTTTTATTGGGTCATTATGGTTTAGGTCTTTTAGTTACTTGCTATTCGAGGCATTAATCCTCTGTCAGATGTTTAGCTGGCAAAGATATTCTCCAATGTTGTAGGCAGTCTGTTCTTTCAAATAATAATTTCCTTTGCTATAGGAAGTCTCTAACCCCCTATTGACAATTTACATAAATAAAGACTATGCATCCCCTCCCAGTACTGCCCTCCCATCCCCAATGCCCCTCCACAGAATCACTTGTTTCCAAATCATCACTCTCATGTTTTGAAACCATCAGTTTTTACCTCCTATTATGCAGGCCTTGTGTAGGTAGAATTGTTCACTGTGAGGTCATGCTTATCAGGACCACTTTGTGTCTAGATGACTGCATTGTAAAGTAGTCCTCTCCTCCCTGTGTCTCTTGCGATTTTTTTTCCTTCCATCTCTTCTGCAATGATCCCTGAGCTTTGGAGGGTGTGATAGAGATGTCTCATTTAGTGCTGAACATGCTACTGTCATTTATTCTCAGCACTTTGGCCAGTTTTGAGTCACCACAGTGGTCACAGCCATCTGAAAAGAGAAGCTTCTCCAACAAAACTGAGGAGTAGCATTAATATATGAGGATAAATATAAATGTTTAGAGGGGAGTTTGGGGCTGGAGACATGGCTTAATGGTTGTCGCTTGCTTGCCTGGGAAGCCAAAGGACCCATGTTTGATCTCTCTCTAGCCCAGACTACCCTAATTGCTTAAAATAGGCAATTAGAGATATAAACTTCTCTCTTAGGATAGTCTTCATTGTATCCTATGAGTTTTGGTAAGTTGTATTTTCATTATCATTTGATTATATGAATTTTTTGATTTACTTAAATGAGAAATTCAACATTACATAGTGTATTTCATAAGTTTGCATATGTTCTGTAATCTCTGTTGATGTTCATTAGCAGTTTTATTCCATTGTCATCAGATAGGATACAAGAACTTATTCCAGTTTTTCCATTTTGTTAAGGTGTACTTTGTTTTCTAATATATGATCAATTATAGAGAAAGCTCCATGTGCACATGAAATTTATGCCCATGGGAATCTGAAACAAATGCATATTCTGTAGCATTTGGATTGAATGTATTGTTAGTGTTTGTTAGGTCTTTGATGCTATTCTTTCTATGATGTAACTTAATCCTATTATCAATTTATTTATTTTTGCCAGAATGGCATGTCAATTGGTGAATATGAGACATTAAAGTCACCCACTACACATGTTGGGGTTAACCTGTGACTTTACATCTAGAAGTATTTGTTTAATGAAATTGTGTACACCTGTGCTTGGTGCTTATATGTTTATAACTGCAGCATCTTCTGGAATGTTCCCTTAACCATTATAATCTTCTCTGAATAATGATGCTTTGAAATCTATCCTACCAGATATTATGGCAATGACATCTGCTTGTTTGCTAAACCTGTTTGCTTGGACTATCATTTTCCATCTTTTTACCCTAAGGTAGCCTCTGTCTTAAGGAGAGGTGAGTTTCATGGAAGGAATAAATAAAAGTATTGTGCCTTTTAAATTATTTTCTGTGTTTTAATTGGAATATCAAGACCATTTATATTCTGACTTGTTATTGAAAGAGTGTATTAAATCCTCTTACCCTTAGTGGTTTTGTAGTGCTTGGTGGTTTTCTATTCCTATCTTGCATTAACTAGTTTTCAAACATAATTTATCATTATTGTGGCCTGATGAATGTTTTTTTGCTTTCCTTAACTTTGAAGGAGTCCTTCAAGTGTTTTCTGTAGAGCTGGCATAGTGGTCATGCATTCCTTTGTATGTTATTAGCATGAAAAGTTTTTCTTTCTCCCTTTGATTATGGTAGATCGTTTTGCTGGGTATATTAGTCTGAGTTGGCAGATGTTGTCCTTTGGAATTTGAAATACATCATTCCAATGTTCCCTGGTGGCTTTTAAAGTTTCTGTTGATAAATCTATTATAATTGTGATATGCCTGAAAAAGGGACAACAGTACTATACATCATGGGAGAGCCAATGGGGTGAGGCAAACCCCAATATCTCATTACCATGAAAGGAAGAGCAAGGAGACCAAGCCCTACAAGCCAGTCCCAGAGCTGACGCAGATGGAATCTCAGCTCCAGGGTGCTGTCCACCCCAAGGGAGCTTTTGCAATGAAGTCTGTAACTTTAGCTTTTTCTGTGTTCCTGAGACTGTCTTCATTTCTGGAGTGTACCAACCTGTTTTTGGCAGGAAATGGTCCCATAGCTCCCAGACATCAGGGGTCTTCTGCTTTAGGACTGCCTTTATAAGTGACTTGGTGGTTCTCTCTTGTTGCTTTCAATGTTTTTTATTTATTTATTTTTTTTGGCCTGTGTAGAAAATGATGTTGTAAGGTTCTTGCCTATTTTGTATTCTAAATGCTGCCTGTGTCTGTATTGGCATCTCTTCCTTCATTCTTGGATTTTTTCCACCTATGATTTTTATTGAAAAGAAAAAACTTATTATACCTTTAGATCTAAATTCTTCTATGCCCAGAATTCTTAGATTGAACTCTTCATAGTTTCCAAACTATCTTCAAAGTCCCATTCATACCTCCTTATTAATTTATCTTTAACTTTGTTGGAATGTTCTAATTTCTTCACCTTTGCTTCCAGTTCAGATCTTTTGTTCTCTCATTGGTCAATTTTATTGATAGATTTTTCTGTTTGTCTTGTCTTCTATACTCTTAGGCTTGTAGTTCACGAGTTATATCCTCAGTTTAGGAGCTCAGTGTTCCTATTTTGTTCTCTATATTACCTCCATGTTAAAATACTAACAGTAGGGGTGAACAAAGGTGGTGGATATGCCTGCTATGCAAATGGCATAGTAGTAAATCAACAATTACTCTTTTGACTTCCATTACTGTGGGTTTATAAATGAGCAAGTCTGGTATGGAGTTTGTGAGGATTCTCATTTTGTGGAGTTGGGAGGTAGGTGAGGTGGAGTTGGGAAGGAAGTGAGGTGAGTTAGGACGGGGACTAGTGTTAAGTTTGAAATATGTGTCGGTGCCAAAATTATCTGGTGGAGGAAAGTTGGGATAATGTCAGCTTTCACAGATTTTAGAAGAAGTTATCAAAGTTATGGAAGGTTGTAGTTATGGAGAATAAGGGTTGGGCCAAGCAGAGAACATGGAAGAGAGGTTGGGAAGAAAGGGGAAGTATAAGAGTTGTACATGGGGAAGAGTAGTACAGAGATCACAATAATAGGTGGGGTGAAGAAAAAAATTCAGAATAAACACAAAATCCAACTGAGCAGTATACAAACACAAATGAAACTATCGTGCGCATGATAGAGAGGAAGAAGAGGGAGAGATTGAATATGTGGGTGTAGGAGGGCCTCCTGACATTGAAGATGAACTCCAGACTCATGTGCTACCTTGCGCATCTGGCTTTATGTGAGTATTCAGGGATTGAAATCATGTCTTTAGGATTTGCAGTCAGGCACCTTAACTGCTGAATCAGCTCTCCAGCCCAGATTTTTTAAATGTTTCAGAATTATCAAAATTGACAACTATTAACTATGGTATGAAAATGCTAAAAGCATACTATATCACAATTTAAATGTTATTTCTTCCTTGATTGAGCTTTGAATTCTTTCTCTCCCTGAAATGTTTGTTTAGCAACCTGCCCTGAAATGGGAGATGTGATTAACACTTGCAGTTCCAATTTGTGTAACCGGATTTGGAGATCAGCCCCATTACGTTTGAAGTGAGTTTCTATCTCACCTAGGCTAAGTTTTGAATCCAGTTATCTCCTGGTTGCACTGCCAGCTTCTCTCAGCTGGCTACTTTGGGCAGGAGTTCAGACCAGCTGGTTCCACTGTTGGGTAGGGGAGGAGTGAGAGGCAGCCTTTGGCTTTCTGTAATCTCCAGTGTTCCTGGTGCTAGTTCATAGGAGGTTGTGGAATGCTCCCTGGAGCTCAACTGGTTCCCCAGTCCTCTCTTTTAGGTCCTGACTTTCTGGGGCTGATGTGAGTGGGGAGAAGCCCTGCCCAGAAGCTTCCCAGGCTCTTTCACTGGTGCTGGCAGGGCAGTTGTGAGTGAGTTAGTCTCCTGGAGGTGATCCACACGGACTAACAGCATCTCCTTCCTGCTTCTCCCAGGAGTCACCTGACTTACTAAGTATTGCACCTTACCTTATCTCTCCCCTGCCCCAGAGGGTTTTATTTCTGTTGTTGTTTCTTTCTTTTTAGGCTCTTATTCCACTATCTTAACCAGAAACTGATTAGTACCTACATTGATTGAACACTTGGCTAGTCCTTTCTGCCTGGCCTGGCAGTGAAATTTCTGCCATCTGCATGATCCCGTTTTACACCGATAGAATTTTTTTTTCAAATTAATTTAAATTTTCTTTTATTCATTTATTGTCTGAAAAACCAAAAAGTCTACATCATTTTCTAAAGGAAAAATATTTTATTACTAAAGATTAAAGTGTAAGTTCATATTGAGAATTAATTCTGATTCTATTTATTTGAAAACATGTTCGGCCTTAGTATACACTTACATGTATATGGTACTATATGTGATTTTATTGGCTTTTCAGTGTTAGTCTTTGAGATCACTATAAGCCATTCTATTTTTAAAAAATCTAATTTATTTGAGAGAGGGAAAGAGGAATATGTGTGTGTGTGTGTGTGTGTGTGTGTGTATTGAGAGAGAGAGAAAGACAGACAGGGGGGGGGGAGGCAGAGAGAGAATGGGTGTACTAGGGCCTTTAGTCACTGCAAATGAACTCTAGAAGCATGTACCACAATGTGCATCTGGCTTATGTGGGTCCTAGGGAATCAAACCTGGGTCCTTTGGCTTTGTAGGCAAGTGCCTTAACCACTAAGCCATCCCATCGAGCCCTAAACCATTCTTTCAAAGCCATCCTTCATACCACTATCCAGGTTTCATTCCTTGGTCTGGTTTCTGTTAATGATAACACCAATGCCCTACAGATTTCATTCCATTAGCTCTACAGATAGTTTTTGGATACAGGAAGGTATGGAAAGTTTTGAAAGGTATTTTTTTAGAAATTCATATTTCTTCTTTGTTACATTGGACATAATGTACCATCTATCAATTTTACATTTTCAAGGACTTCACAATTAGGACATTCCACTTCTTTAATATTATAGGATTGAGTTGGTCTGCCAGAATACATTTTGTTGTAAAGGATTTTGGCATAATGGTTTCAACTCACATTTTGCATTTTCTTCTTTGTCTCCTCCTCTTCTGCGTCCTCCTCTTTCCCTTCTTCCTCCTCATCTTCTCATTTTTCTGTGACTGGTGCTGGATGACTCTTCTTTTTGCTGTAACAAGATAAGCATCTATAAGAGTGTTTTCTTAGGTGCCTTTAGATGACAAACTGTCCAAATATATACTTTACCCGCTCCCTGCCATTGCTACTTCTGCAAAGCTGCAACAATTTCAACACAACTCTCCTCAGCCTCCTAACTCTGCTCATTCCTGGGGCTTGATCCCAGTGAGCTTTAATTCAGCTGGCTCCCACCAATTGTTGCTTTGATATATCTGAATGGTACCAAAGGTTAACTCTTCTCCTTCCTTCAATATTCATTTTCCATTTTAGTACTTCTTTTACATATCCCATTCACGTTCATTTCTGTTTTAACAAAGTGTTCCCTTCTGGTTTCAGTTTCCATGTTCAGCAAACAACATTTTCATTCTAGTTACTCTTACTTCAGTCTATTCCTTCCTGTGTCCCTTTTTCTTTAGACCTTTTACAGTTAGTATTGGTGAAAGTAAACTTGATGTGCTCTCCCAATGTCATCTACATTTTATGAAAAAAAATTTTAAGAAAAGCATTTAAGGTTTGTTCCCTCCTGTCCCCTGCATCGTATGCTCAGGTTAGCATGCTGGTTTATCCCAGCCTGAAGCCACTGACTAGACAGCCTGGTGTATGGCTCATTTTAAATAGATATTCTAGTTAATACCAAGGTTGAAAAACTCCTGCCAAGTCTAATAGGCATACATGCTTTCAGGTAAATAGAGCTCATAACTTTACAGCCCAGAACAGCAGGGGTTGAGTCAACTAAATTTTTTATTACAGTCATTTAGAAATTCATTTAACTATTGCTCATCAGCATCCATTGATCTCGCCATTTTTCACACAGGCTGAGAGGCTGTGGTATGCACGCAGCTCTAACATGCTTGTCTATCAGATTGTTTATGCAAAATTTCCCGGTACAATGTGATGATTCCATTTTATGGTTTGTTTTGGGCTGCAGCAGCACTCAAGTAAATTCCCCTTCAACTTAGCCTAATGCATCATGTTTAGTTCTGGTTACTTGCTGCTGATTGGTGTAATGAATTTCTCCCCTATTGATCTGCAAGCTGATCCTTCCAAAGCCAATGTGTTTATGAATGTAGAATACAAATACACATTTCTGTTTCTGACTCAGTAAATTCTTACAGAATGAAATGATTTTGGAACCTAATGAATAAACATCATTGCCTATAACTAGAAATATGGTAAATGTCTTCTATGCCAATTAAATAAAATTAAAAAAAATTGAGATTCAACTTAATCTGTATTATTTATGAGATATGACATACAAGTATGAATTTTGATACAAATTATATTTTATGTTGCTTAAAACATTCTATTTTATATGACTTATGTTTGAAAAGTTAAAAGGGTTTTTGCTAGGTTTTATTTGTTTAAAAATATTTGATATTATAATATATTAATTATTGTGGAAATACTGAATTTATTGGAATATTGCTATGGGAAATCATCAAAAGTTTGGTCCATTAAACCCTTGTGACCTGCCACCAAGTTCAATGTTTCAAAGAAATATTTCTAAAAACACAGGGATACCTGTTACATCTTACAGATTTCATTGATTAGTTTGAAAGCAAATAAACGGAAACATTCCTGCCTGAATGTTCAAGGTTTAAAATAAGTGATAAATTCCTATGCTTAGGTCTAAATATATCAACAGCCTTAAGATTTTCAGAAAGAGTCTCTGGTTTTTCCTTTGCAGTTACTTCTGAGCTCTAACTTTATAGTCATTATTTCTTGAGTTAAGGCTTGCTATAAACTGCTTACTTTAAGTGAGAAATGAAAACAAGTTTCACTGAGGAATATATACAAATATAACTTAACTTGATTTAGTGAATATTCAAAAAGGCACAAGATTCTGAATGTTAGCATAGTTTATATATCCTCCGAGGGTCTGTATGGGAGAGTCTCACTGGGCTGGAGAAGTACTGACCTTGGAGGGGAAATTTGTCCGAAGTCCAAGATTCCTGTATATCCACCCACAGCCCAGCATTGTTTAACTGCAGAGATTCTATGCTTACTCCTTTTTGTATTTCCATGCATTAAATATTAATAAAAATGAGTGTTACATGAATTTTAGTCAAACCTGTTAGATGAAGTTAGTAGGAAGTATTTATTTTATGTTTTCAAAATATTTTGATTTATTTATTTGAGATGAGAGAGAGAGAGAATGAGAACAGGGCATCTTGTCTACTGTAATCTCCAGACAAATGCACCACTTTTTGCATCTGTCTTTATGTGGGTACTAGAGAATCAAACATAGAGTTGTTAGGCTTTACAAGCAAGCATGTTTAGCTGTTGAGCCTTCTCCCTTGCCAAGTGTTTATTTTATGACTCAGAGTAAGGAGTGTAGAGTTACACAATTGCCTGGTCTCCTTATACAGGAAAGGGTACTATGCCATCCTAGCTGCAGCACTAACTGTGGCTTGAAGTACAGCCACATGGAAAGTAAGTTCTCTTCAGAATTTTGGGAGTTCAGAAAGGGACCTTGACTTCTTTGAGTCTCAGATAATTATACATGATATGTATAGTGAGAATTAATTGAGATAATGTATGTGGAAATGGCTAATTAAGCATCTAGTGTGCAAAGTTCTTAATAAAAATGCAAGCAGAAAGTGCAAAAGAGATTTTTGAAGCCAGATGGTATTTAATTCTAGGTTAAAGTTGGATGATCTTTGAAAATAGCTCTAAAGCTCGTTTGGGAAGCACTCAACGAATGCATTAGTACCATTGGAAATAGTCTATACGTCTTATAAGACATGCGCTCATCATGCCCTTGTAGACATAGTTTCAAGTGGGATTCCAGAGCCTGAATTTGCCATGTGGCGGAAGTTTTCTTAGACAGGAGATAAGTATACATCCAGGAGTCTCTCGGTCAGCTGGAGCTCAAGTTTGGTTACGGATGTTCAAAAGCCACTGTTATTTCAAACACTTATTAGAAATAACGATTATTTTATCTTTGACTTTTGACATACATAGGACGTTTCTGCCTTAGTTTGTAGATGTCATAGAACAAAGTTCTAGACACTTTTCTTTTTCAAGTACTTCAGATTTATTACTTGTCAGTGGATGAAAGCCACCCCCCCCCCAAAGAAGTTAAGATATTTTCCCATCCTTGCCTGCAGGGGTTCGTTCCACTTTCACTGTCATCACTTGTCTCTGCGCCATGATCTCGCGTGTGCTCTCTTGAGCTTGGATTCTAGCTGATATTTTCCAATAGATGGCAAAGTGTCATACTGACAGCAGAGGACAGGACTGGGGAACTCTGCATATTTCCTCCCTGCAGGCCTGAGCTCTGGCAGTGATGAGCTCCTGCTCCAAGGCCATTGCTGCTGCTGGATGAACACAAATCGGAGAAACCTCTTATCGCCTGCCCTTTCCGACTTAAGTAGTAATGGCTTCCTGTTGGCAGGGGCACTTGGGTCTCTTACTGTACATTTTTGGTTTCCTAACCCTGCCCAAATCTATAATTACCTTCAAATTTAACTTTACTTAAATATGATTTTGAATTAGTAACTCTTTCCTTAGATAAATACTTCTGATAATTCATAAACACCAGCATCCATAAAAAGTTCCTTGAAAAGTCACTATTTACGAAAGAGTATTTCCCTATATAGCAAAAACATCCTTATGCTCAAAACCCAAGCTTTTTAGCTGAAATTTGATATAATACTGTAAATCTGCAGTACAGTATGGAGTTTTGTATATATTCTCACTATATTACATACTGATAAATCTAAATAGTGCTACCATTTAGGTTTTCTTTAGTTTTTACTTTGAGGCATACATTAGCAAATTAAATATTGGAAGAACACTAGAAATCAGAAGTAAGTACACATTAAAATAGCAACAAGATTCCACATTTGCCAAGAGTGGATGTTTGTTCCCAAAGACAGAGAGACCTTCACAGAGCTGTTAAGAAGATGCCATTCTGTAACCAGCACATTTCCCAGTTGAAAATTTAGGTTCAAGTTTTGGATACTTTATTAAAATTTGTTCAAATGACCAGCATCTGTCTAGGCAACTAGAGGTCTAATCTACTCAGGAGCAAACAACCTGACATGATGCTCACCCAAGTACAATAGTGGCACACAGCCATGGTAGGTAACCAACTGCTTGTGGGAACTAATAGCTGGCACTGGGAAACAAGTCAGAATCATATCGAAATAACGAGCTCACTCTCCATTATCAAGCTCCCACCAATCTTGGGCTACAAGAGGCCTATGCCTATTAAATTCTCTCTACACTAACAACAGTTATCTTATTTAACTGGCGCTGACTACATCTTCCACTGGAGAATCTGCTTCTCTTTTTCAGATGGACGCAGAACCTGAGGAGAGGATTAGTCTGTTGCACTTCACCCAGGCCCCAGCTGAAGCCATAGAGCAATTGGGGAAATGAGCAAGAGTGCTCCTTTCTTGGTGAACCTGATATCAGGACAAGGGTGAAAGAGATAGACACAGAGGATGCTCAACTCCTACCAAATCAGAGATCCAGAGACACAGAGGCTCTCAAGAGACCGTCACTGAAGTAGACCTAAAATGAACCCAGCTTGGCTCAGGGAAATTCACAGAAGAGGAGTGGAAAGACTGTTAGAGCCACAAGCTGGGACATTATGCACAGAGACACCGACTCTCTTCATAACTTTGGCTAACCTCGCAATGCACGACCCACATTCCCCAATGAGGAGGGTCCCTTTGAGGGGGGCAGCGATGAAGGCAAGGGCGGTACCGACATGTGCTGTTTATATACTGAGTACATCATAGCTAGCAACAAAGTATATCTTTTAAAAAAAGGAAAGCTTCCTTTGGCTGTTAGGTTTATGCTTAAAATATTGCTATGTCTGTATATGTTTGCTTTATTTTTGATTGAGAAAACACAGTATGGTGCATCATTAGGATGCTCAAAGTACACATATTAGTGAATGAAACATGGAATGAGACTGTGCTTGGATATTTATGTTTGTTGACAAAAGCCACATGATGTGAATTCATGTTGCATTCATGATAAAGCGATCATTAGGCATTATTAGAATTTATGTAAAAATGGGCTAGATAGGAGAAATAAATTGTAGGTTTGAGTGCAGTATTATCTGTCTCTTCCAGGGAACATATTCCAATGCTTTTGTTTTGTTGCTCTCATTTCAGTAGGATGTATTCCTGAATGACAAATGATTATTTAACAAAGAAATTCTAGTCTCAAGCAGAATGATCTAATACCACATTTTCAATTCAATTGTATTTAATGTTCCATTTTTAAAGTATGTATCAAATCGTTAAAAATGTAATAGCCTCCTTCTCTGATGTGGTCTGAATCTATGCTGACAAGAAAAGGATAAACACCTCGTGCATTCCAGGGTTCCTCTGGTAATACCATGAACATGACACGTGTCATCCTATGATAAATTGGCTCTGTGTCTGTTCAGTTTCAAATCTAAAGCTCTGGAGGCAGAAGTGTTAGGAAGCAGGCACCATTCTGGCAAACAGAGGCCTCAGATGCACAAAATTTGCGTGCATGAAACAGATAACTGAGGAAGAGATCCATGGTGAGAGGAAGTTTGCACAGGCTTGGAGATTCCCAGGATTTGGATAGTATTGGCAGATGTTAGGTGTGTGTGTGTGGGGGGGGGGATTTTAAAAAAAGACAAAAAAAAATCTGTTAGCAGGATAATGAGCATTTCCAGAATCTGAAGTGACAACTGTATCCAGCACAAATGCTGCCTTGTTGCTCTATTTGCATACCAATTAAACTTTAAAATAAAGAAACAAATATTGGGTGACAAAATTTGACATATAATCTGTAGGGCTTACTCAGTGCAACTGGGTCAGGCTTGTTGGCTGTTTGACAGATGTTGTATCTATGAAATATTAAAAAAATGTACCTACATTGCTGCAATGCACAGTTTCATAGGTAGGAATCTGAAAGTGGCTCGATACTTTTGATACACTGAAGCAATCAAGACGGGCTTGCTTATTCTCTATGCTTTGCTAATAAGTCCAGTAGATGATATTTCGGATTAGTTTCCTGACTAGAAAATATTTAAAGATATAGCTGATTATCTGTTGTAGTCAGCACCATTTTACTGGTATGATCATCAAAGCAGACACACTTAATGGGAGGAACAGGTTTATTTCAGGCTTACAGATCCAGGGGAAGTTGCATCAAGGTATAAATGACAGAAAACACAAACAAAAAACTGGCTGTCTTTCAAAGATCTGGAGAAACAACCAAAACTGTCAGCAAACTCAAAAAAAAAAAAAAAAAAAAGAAAGAAAAATAGAGGAAAAAAAAGTAAAGAAAAGGAAAGAATTCAAGCACAGGCAGAGCTCAACACTTCTCTCTCTATACCTCTGTGCCTTTGGCCTGGAATTCTAGGTGGTCCCCAGGGACATGCCCCTCTGTAGTAGGAGCTTAACCTTAAAACCACCTAAGGATAGGGGACATACATTCTCATTCAAATCTGTCCAGTTGACACTATCTATTTAACATTGCAAATCATTTTAACTTCTTTTGAGACTTGAATGGTATATTGAAAGTCTTTAACATTAGATTTCACTTTTTTCACCTTAAAAAAGGGGACAATTCACATATTCATAGTCATCAGAACTTCAGTCTCCACAGTTATCAACACAGGATTTTATGTGATGAAATTTGCCACAACTCTCCACAGGAATAAATTTGCGGTATTTTCAGGTGCAGAGTCCAGAATTTTCGGATTATGATATATAGAAGTATGCATTATGTATCAGAACATGCATTGTTGATTAGATGTGACTTATTTAAATCCAACAGTAAGCTGTCATTTGCCCAAGAGAACTTTTGACAGATGTTGGTCTCTGGGACAGAAACAAGGTGATGAAAGGAATATCATCTTTTGGAAAGTGTCACCAATGAGGCACCTAAAAACTGTGTATCACAATTCAAGCATTGATTCCAGGAAGGAGTGACTCCTAAGACCAAGTAGGCCACCGCTGCAACATCCAGTTCACCTTGAGAACTTCAGCTATCAATCACAATGTAATGTTCTGTTCTCAAAAACCAAACAAACAAAAAACAAAAAAATCCAACACTAAGATTCCAACAGAGTTATCATGATTAATGTCCACTGTCAACTTCCTCAGCTGTAGAATCACTGAGGAGATTAGTAAGACTCATCCATGAGTGTATGTGAGGACCATTACAGAGGTTTGATGGACTGGGAAGACCACCTTGAATGCAGGGCACCCATTGCATGAGCTGAGGAATTGGACAGAGTAAAAGGAGAAAGAGAAAGCCATCTCAGGACACCCTCCCCTTCTCTCTGCTGTCTGCAACGAGGTGAAGAGATTCCCCAGTCACACACTTCTGCCTCTTTAATTTTCCATCCAAGCATTCACAAATGGATCCTTTTGAAACTGTGAGCCAAAACAAGTCCTTCCTGCCTTAAATTGTTTCTCCTTTATATTTTGCCACAAAGGTGAGAAAACTAATAGAGTAGAATTCAGTTTAAGAAATAGAGAATATTTACTAGATGTCAGGCATTGGGCTAAGTCATGGAAAAACAAATGTGAATTAAATGTGGTCTGGTGTCTTACAAAATTTATGACCTTGCCAGGCATGGTGGCACACACCTTTAATCCCAGCACTTGGGAGGGTGAGGTGAAAGGATTGCTGTGAGTTCAAGACCAGCCTGAGACTATATGGTGAATTATGTTAGTCTCAGCTAGAGTTGGGACCCTACCTAAAAACCTAAACAAAAAAAATGTATAACGTTGTTAAAAGTAGAAACAAATTATTTCTGTATAATTGATATTTACTAGGGAGACATATGTAATAAATCAGTTATAGGAGTTTATGTGAAAAAAAATCATCTACATATTGGGTACTGTTTCATCTTTGCTTAATATAATGGGATTTTTAAAAAAATGTGTGCAAATTAGACCTGTAAATTGAACAATATTTCCCTCTATTAGTGCTTCAGAGGCATATTTTATTGCTGTTTGTCTCTTTATTTGGTTTATTTTCAGTTGGTGTTAGCTTTTTGTGTTAAAATTCTTTCTTCTGCCTAGTATTATTGTCAAGTAGTTAATCATCTTAAACCCTTAAATGCAGTAGAAGCATTTACTGTTTGAAGGCCCCCTGAGGTGAACTATTATTTAAACAGTAAACTGCTCTGTTTGAGCTGAAGTTATTTTCTTTTATCTGTGTTGTAAAATTAACCTCCTACAACATTTTCTTCTGATGGGTGTGTAGTTATATAATATTCTGCTCTTGACCACAATGAGAATTTAGTTAGTAGATCATTCAAATAAGAAATTAGCTTCCATGAATCTTTTCTTATCATATATTATTAACTTAAACAACATTTGAAGAACTATGATCACTGAGATGTGAGTTATTTTCTTTTTCTTGTTTTCTAATAACTCTTACTTTTGTAACAGACGTAAATCCAATGGCAGACTATTAGAGAAGTACGGAGATGTGAATGTCATAAAGGTGTCGTATACTCTAGGCTTTTTTTTACTAATGAGAACCTCAGAAGAGCAGAGGATGAAGGAAGGAAGAAGTGCAGCAGATCAGGGCTGTCATTCTGAGCTGAAGTGCGCATACTGAGCCACAGCAAGAGATGAGCGTGGACAAGCGCAATGTTAAAGGCCGTCACATACAATGTTAAGCGATGATGATTGCTGCATTGTCTAAATGGATATGCGCACAGCTTCTCTATTTGAATGCTGGGAGGACATCATCAAACTTGTGTTTTAGAAAGCATAATCTGACAGCAGTGATTACGTCTAGAATTGCTGGAACCGATAATCTCAGAAACAATGAAGTGGAGGGCTATTTGAAAATAATCCTTAATGCGCATGCTCTTTGCAAGCCAAGCATTATTAAGTGACATAATTAGCTTTTAACCACACTATTTTTGTCAGGTGAATTAGACTTGAGGTTCAGAGAATCTTTTATAGTAGCATTGTTTCTTGTTTCTGGCTGGGCCTCTCTCATCCAAAACTGCTTGCACAGGGCTGATCCCTCTGGAAATGTCAGCTCAGGTGCAGCATTGGCTGTTCCTTCTGACCCCAGTTCTGTCTATTGAGCATACTAAGCCTTCTCTCAGTGGAAGGGATCCCGGAAGGCGGACACTTCTCTGGCTTCTTTTTACAGCTGATGCTGCTATTGCAGGAACACTGTGGATGGAGTCCCAAGTCCTTTCAGCAAAGCAAAGACTTGTGTGAGATGTGACAGGTCTATAGAAGTACTTATCATTGAGGGTGAGGCAAGAGGGGTGGCACTTCCAGGAATGTGACAGAAAGAAAAGGGAGAATAAAAAGCTGCTATCACACCTGCCATAGAGGGCAATAAGAGATATGGCAGGGTGGAAAGCTACTGAGAGAGTTGAGTGTTTGGTGCACAAATGGTACACTTAGGGTAGGAAAAAAAAATGCTAGTTAGAAGCAATTTTTAGGTTATCTTACTCCTACAAGGAATGAAGACTTATACTGAATACCATAACTAATCTGGAAGTTTTTGTATATTTTCTAAATGCTATGGATTAGTAGTATCCCATTTTAGATGAGTGCCATGTAGGGCTATAATAATATAATTTGGTAAATAGATTATCATAGGACTTTGTCTAGGAACTGTACCAAAATTTATTAAGGGCTGGGTCATGTCTTAGCACAAAATCATTTGGCTCCCATTCTTAAAGAGTATGTGGAATCATTGATAGCTCACTGAAATTCTATATGATAAGGAAATTATTAATGGTACAATAGCTACCTTTTCTTGGCTGAGACAAAACACATGACCAAAGGCCTCATGTGGAAGAAAGGATTACTTTCGGCTTATAGTTTTAAGAGGAAGTTTCATCTTGGCAGGGGAAACATAGCAGAACTAGAGGTTAGGGTCATGTCTTGTCGGAAAAGAAGTTATCTTAATGAGCTAATTCTGAATGCCCAGTGGAATGGCCTACTGAAACCTTAAGGTTTTCTCTCAGTGGAACAACTTCTCTACTTCTCATATTACCCCAAGGTAGAAACCAACTATTTGCAAGATATGAGCTTTTTGGGACATGTTACATTCAAACTATCACAAAGGTTGCCATGGATTGTATTTGATTGTATTGATGTGTGAGTAAACAGAGAGGGAATCATCACATCCTAGAAGAATCGATGAGATATTCTTAGGGAAGGAAGGTAGAATGTTAAGCAGCGATGGGGTGGAAGGTAAGTGAAAAAAATGCTCTGGAAAAGACTTGATCGAGAAACTCTCTTGCTCTTCTCTCTCTTCCCCTCTGCGTGTTCATGAAGTTTGATGTGGCAGGTCAGTTAAAGCTGAAAACAGGATGATTTCCAAGGTCAGAAGGTGGAGAAATGTGTTCAGACTAAAGGCATTTAGAGTTTGAGTGCAAGAATCATTGAAGGATTGGTCACTATTGGGTAACATGACTAGCTGTTAAATTTATAGAGATCTCTCTGAAGCCTTGGTTAAAGATGGCGTTTGAGGCAGCAAGATCTTTGTAAGGGACAGCACTTGGGTGAGACTTCAGAGATTGGAGGAGTGTGTATGGCTGCTCAAGAGCAGGGGTGACTGGAAGAGTAATGAAGAGGCACTTGGGAAATAGTGCGGGATTTAAATAACCTATGCTCCATTCCTTCTTTCTGGAATGGAAATGTTTATTCTGTGCCATGATATGTTGGAAGCATGTAACTTGTACTCTGTATGTTGGAAGTGCATAGCTTGTGTGTTGATTTTATCATAATTAAGAGAATATCTTTAGTCTCAATTGAGACTCAGGACTTTGGAATTTCAAAGGGTTAGACTGGCAAAGAATGCAGGGATTTTTTTTTTTTTTTAAGTTAAACTGCATGCATTTTGTATCATCAATCTATGGTGGCCCGAGGGTCGGAGATTTGGGGTGGTTTGAATGACATGTCCCCCATAGGCTCATGGGTTTTGGATACTTTGTCCCCAGCTGGTCCCAGTTTCAGAAAGCTGTGGAGCCTTTGTGTGGTGAATCTAGGCTTGCTGGAGAAAGCGCGTTACTGGGGGCAGGCTTTGGTTAATATATCCCAGACCTCAGACGGCTTTCTACCTGTTGCTGTGGCAATGTGAGAGACCTGGCTCACTGGCTGCTCCTGTTAGGCTTGTCCCACAATGATGAAATTTCCCTTCAAACTCTATTCTGAAATCTACCTTTTCCTTTCATAGATTGCTTCTCCTTGAATGTTCTGTCCCAGAAATGAATAGGTAACTGCTCGGTACAATAAAACTTATTCTCAGTTCCAGGCATCCATCGGAGGAAGACGGACCCTGTTCTGCTGAGGCAGCTTTCCCAGGCTTCTTCTTGCAATGTCCTCCCAGGGAAAGGAGAATGCTCTGCCCAATATTTAGGAGCATTAATCCAGACACGTGTGCTCTGTCCTCACCATCTCAACTCCAGTCTCCCAAGAGCTCCCTCTCTATGTTCCTCTGTGAGGTTTCAGCATATAAATTTTGGAAGAGACAAAAATCTCAGCCCATGGGCTCCATCTACTTATGAAACTTTTTAGAAGAACAGTACAAATTAACAAATATGGCTTCACTTCTTGTTGGTAGGGCCCATTTCTGATGCCTGTTCTTCTATAAGTTTTCTCCCAGCTGATTCTCCAAGCTGACTTCAAGAGTGGGGATATTAATGTTGAGCCCATTCTACCTATTGAGGAATTTTTTCCCATGTTAGTAAAGAAGGGAAATAAATTAATCACTAACTGGTTTTGCATTTTTTAACATTTTTATATTTTTTGAGAGAGAGAGAGATGGGGTGAGAGAAAGAGGCAGAGAGCAAGAGCGAGAGCAAGAGCAAGAGCGAGTGAGAGAGAAAGAATGGGTGTGCCAGGGCCTTTCAGCTGCTGTGAATGAACCCCAGCTGTGTGTTCTCCCTGTGTGCACGTGCAACATTATGTGCTTGCGTCACTGTGCATCTGGCTGTTTGGGACCTGGAGATTCAAACATGCATTCTTAGGCTTTGCAGGCAAGTGCCTTAACCACTAAACCATCTCTCCAGCATGCAATATTATTATTTTTATAATCTTCAATCCTTCACTCTAACTTTACTCTTGGACTCTGTGAATGACAAAAGGAGATTCTGTCTATGCACATCATATTTATCTTGCATCTTAGTAACTGAACAGGGAAACACAGATGTATTTAGGTGATTGTCTATATATGCAAACTTAGAAATATTCATTTTCAATGTGAATATATTTTGCAAAGGGAAGAGAAATCACATCTTTTGTTGAAATTACCATGTTCATAAGCTTAGCATATCTGCAACCCATGTTTGGATGTAAGAGATTCAAATAATAAAAATATCACCATAGTTTCAGTTTTCAGTCAGGTGTCCTACAGAGACTAGCAAGAGGAGACAATCCCAGCAGGGCAACTCTATTTTTTCCCCCTTCAAATTCAGCAGAGAGAAAACTGAAAGGGAGCTGCAGTAAGTTCTTCTAAACACACTTCCACTCCAGCAGCTGACATATCATGATGCAAGTTACTTAACATTTCACTTTTTCAAATAAATATTTGAAAGTCATCTATACATAGATGTAAATCCTTATTATTGACATGTATATTAGAAAATTAATAAATGTTTATGATGAAATGTTGAATAAAGTAATATTATATTTATTCTAAACTTTCCAAGGCAGTCAACTGTTGTATTTTACCTGAAGATTACATTTAGTTTAGCCAGAATGCCTTATCTTTGATCTCTTTGGTAAACTGTAGTTTGACTATATAGACTTACAGAGTGTCACCTTACATCAGAGGGACAGAGGAGAATGATCCAGATTTATAGGAGGTGCATGTGATAATGAAATATTTAAAATGCAAATGGAGGGAATCTTCTCTGCTCTTTGATGTATTGAATGTGTTCAAGTCTATTTGGCACACAGAAACCAAGTAGGAAATTATGTGTTTAAGGATGGCAAACTACCCAGTCACCTGGAACATCACATCACTTACCTATGCAGAAGAGAAATTGAAAATACGTGAATAAAGGCAAGTACCATGATAATGTACCAGCCCACTCCATCTAAGAAGGAGATGGGGAAATTGTGAGGTTGTCAAATTTTATATTAAGACAATAAGATGTCACAGTACATACACATAATTTTTAACATATGAAAAGATGATTCAATCAGCTTCAAGAAACTAAGGAACACATTAGAATGAAAATAAAATTTATGGTAGATGATGAGATACATAATTTTGGGTGGAATTGATTAATTGAAAAATTAGGGTAACTTCATTAATTATGAAACATTTAGTCAGATTTGTTTTTTTTGGAAAATAAACTACTAGAATTTGAAATTTTCTCCTACAAATTAAAGAAACATTAATTTTTTTTGGTAAGTAAGTTTACTTACAAGTTCAAGAAGTATTATTTATTTGTTTATTTACTTGATAGAGAAAGAGGCAGACAGAGAGAGAGGATGGGGGCCACGAAGGCCTATAGACACTGCAAGCAAACTCTAGACTCATGCACCACCTTGTGTGTCTGGTTTACATGGGTAATGGGGAATCAAGCCTGGGTCCTCAGGCTTTGGAAGACCACATTTAGCTGTGTAAGGTGTAATGAGTGGATAAAGAAGGCATATGTATGATCAAGACATATCACAATCAAAACAGAATCTTACTCATCATACCAAAGTTACCAAATGATTCTTGGTACTCAAAAACTTTGCTTTCTACAAAGATTTTTTCCCCTCACAATTTTATATCATTTTATTGCTCCATTCTTTATGGCCAGGAGTGTGAAATTTCTGAATAACTAATTGATAATTAAAATATTTTTGAATATATAATTGTTATGAGATATAGTCACTTTAATATATAAAGATCGGCACTGGCTACCTGATTCTTAAGTATTCTTCCTTACTCAGGACTGGGCAAATGCTAAAGGTCTATTTTAGCTATAGCTTATTGATCTATTTCACAAGTTTTCAATAGTGAATGGATTTATTCTTATATCAACACAGTAAAAGAAAAGAAAGTACAGCTATATCTGTGGGAGTTATATAGTGAATGGGTGATTCCAAGTCTCCCAGGTAAATTCCATATGCCAAAAGTAATTCCTAAACAGAATGTATTTCACAAAGTTTGTGTCATATGTGCACATAGTTTTGCAACAAATAAAATGAAAGGCAAAAGTTCTAGATCTTTTGTGTTTTGTTTTGGTCATTAGTTTGTGATGTTTTATTAGAATGAGTTAGAGTGAGGTTCATTATAATTCTCATAGCAGTGTGTGACACACCTTGATCATACTCATCCCTCCAATTGGCATTCTTCTTTATCTAACAGCTTAATTTTCTACCTTTCATTTCCTACATCACTAATAGTCTCACTTTTATTTTAATGTCCTTCTCCCCACCAAATGTGATTCTTGTCTTCATGAATGTGGCAGGAATATAAACCAGTTTCAACACTGTAGGAATCTGCATGCATAGTTTTCAAAAAGTTAAAAATGGAACTACCATATGATCCAGAAACATCACTCTTCAGTATATTACCAAAAGAATCAAAGAGGCATCTGCCAACCCACGCTTATCATGCCAGTATTCATAAGAGCCAAGTTATGAAATAAGCCTAGGTATCCATCAACAGAGAAAATGTGGTATACATACGTGATGGAAGTTTACTCATCTATAAAGAAGAATTAACTTATATGTTAGTTTTGGAAGAGAATGGATAGAACTGGAGGTAATCATGTTGAACCAAATAAGCCAGATTCAGAATGATAAATGTCATGTTTTCTCTCATATATGTAATGAAGGAAACTTGCAAACAAGGACATAGAAATAAAAGGATGACTATTAAGAGCGTAGAGAGGGAGAGTTGATATGGGAGGAGTAAGAAAGGGTAACAGACAGTGTAAACATAGTCCAAATATGTTTCATGTTTGCACATATGGGAATGCTACAATGAAACCTATTACTTGAAAATACATTAATACAAAAGAAAATGACTTCATCTTCTACTTCTTTTCTAAAAGCATTGCTTACTAAAATTTCATGAAGTGTTTGGTCCTTTACATCACCTTTAAGCTCAGGTACCACCCAGGAACATGCATATCAGTCAGTAGGTGTGTTCCATGCATGTTTCCTGAAGGTCCTAGGTCTAAGATCATGAGAGTGACTTAGTCTACTCTACTCAGAGCTGCTTGTTCAGTTCCAGACAGCAGCACAGTGAAAATCATTTGGCTTCTGAAGAATCACATTGGAATGCTGGCAGGGTCATGGTCATAGTGCTTCTGTTGAAATTTTGGTGGGCTACTTAGATGATCTAACTAGATGCATTCCTGAAATAACTGGTCAGGATGGTACTAGTGGAGAGTCTTTCATTCTACTCTCTTGACTCTTATAATGATAGAAAACGACTCTTTTCATACTACAACTGACAAAATTCTGTTCAATGAAGAAATGCAGTTACTTAGAGAATAAACGTCTTTCTTGACAAGAAAACCCTATTTTGTGCTGTAACTTTGGATGAAAGACAGAATTTTCTCTAATTCATGTGTCCAGACCTGCCTGATATAATGGAGACATTTTTTTGTTCATGATCGATTAGTGTTATTTTTTAATGAGATAAGTAGTAAGAAGAAAGGTTAAAAATAAGCCTATAGACTTCAGTGGGTAAAAACAAACAAAAAACCCCCAAAACAAAACAAACATACAAAAAACCCAAAGGCATGAAAAGATAGAGATTAATTAGGATCAAGAATGCTATTAGTGGCAGGGGTTTTTTGAAGAATAAAATCAAATACATTACACAGGGCTGGAGGTGTGGCTTAGCCATTAAGGCATTTGCCTGCAAAGCCAAAGGACCCAAGTTCAATTTCCCAAGACCCACGTTAGCCAGATGCACAAGGGGGCATATGTGTCTGGAGTTTGTCTATGATGGTTGGAATCCCTGGTTCACCCATTCTCTCTTTCTGTCTCCTTCTCTCTCTGACTCTAATAAATAAATAAAAATTATTTTAAAAAACTGCATTATACAAATGTGTGAGAATATAAAAAATTTACCTTAAAATAAAAATGTTCCTCTTCATATCCATTAGCTTAATTATTTACTTGACAAATAAGAGCCTCTTCAATACTTGCAAATGGATGGGGATATGGCTTTTCTTGCAAAGCCTGTGATCACTGGTTTGATTCCCCACCACCCAAAAAAGGCCAGACTCCTAAGTCTGACATTCTGAAGTGGCAAGAAGTTCTGTCCCATCTGTACTCATATAAATAAATAAACAGAATAATTTTTATGGGAGATAGGGAGAGTGAAATAGAGAAAGAGAGGGAGAGAGAGAGAGAGAGAGAGAGAGAGAGAGAGAGAGAGAGAGAGACTTGGCACATGAGGGCCTCCAGCCAATGTAATTGAACTCCGGGTGTGTGTGCTACCTTGTGCACATGCATGCATGACCTTGCATGCTTGTGTCATCTTGTGTATCTGGTTTACATGGGACCTGGGGCATAGTACTTGGGTTCTTAGGCTTTGCAGGCAAGCAGCTTAACTGGTAAGCCATCTCTCCAGCCCAGATATAATAAATTTTTTTAAGAGTGAGACAGAGAGAGAAAGAGGCAGATAGAGCGATAAAGAGAGAAAGAGAGAGAGAGAGAGAGAGAGAGAGAGAGAGAGAGAGAGAGAAAGAAAATGGGCATGGCAGGGCCTTTCAATCACTGTGAACGAACTCCAGACACATGTGCCCTCTTGTGCATATGTGCAACATTGCATGCTTGCGTCACTTTGTGTCTGGCTATGTGGGACTTGAAGATTTGAACATGCATTCTTAGACTTGTCAGGCAAGTGCCTTAACAGCTAAGCCATCTCTCCAGCCCCAGATATAACATACTTTAAAAATGCTTGATCAGTGCAAAGGCACAACGATTATTGTGTCTGGCAAGTGATTTGTTTTAATTAGAAAGAATCAATATTTGAAAAAGTCGCTTACCTATTGATGATAACAAAATATTTATAAACATAAGTTCATGGATGTTTTATAGGGAAAGGGAATTACTCTTTAAAATATCCAGAGAGCTAGAACATTTTTATTAATATTACTTCTGTCCGTTATCCCCCTTTGCTTCTAAATCTCCTATTCCCTCTATTGACAATCTGAATGTTTATGGAAAGTTAGTGATTGTGAAATACTTAGACAGAAGTCCTAAACTTTCTAGCAATTTTATTGTAGGGCAAAAGGATACATTCAAAGACTCCATGGATAGCTGGCTACATATTTTGAGGCTCTATTACAAAACAACAAGGTGAATTCTCATGTTAAAAATTGAGTATTTCAGGATGGTAATGGAGGTTGGCCTGACTCATCCTTTGAGACCTTCTTTTATGAGTCACCACTATTTTCTTCTACTGTTTTGTCTATTTGTTTTATTTTTGATACAGAGTCTTTTTGTGTAGCCCAAGCTGGTCTTAAACCTTCAGAGTGTTGAGTGCTAGATTTATAGGTAGCATACTATCACACCCTGGTAAATAAGTTGAGGGTTTTTTTGTTCTTTTGTATTTGTGCTGGTGACTGAGCTCAGGACTTGGTGGATGCGAGGCAAGCACTCTATCAGTGAGCCACACTTTGTCACTGTTCTAAGGAGCTGAGAATCCTCTGTTCTGTCATTTGCCATAGACTTTGAACAATGATCCTTCCATATGTTGGGCTGATTTTTGTGCCTCTGTCAATTTTTGATTTATATGCTTTTGAACAGGGGCGTCATTCTATAGGTTTCCTCCTTCACAACTCTTTCATCCAGCCATCTTTAGTTTTCCTTTTCCTGCTTTCCTCTTATATGGGCTTGCTTGGTCTGGCTCCAATACCCTCACCTGTCTTGATTCAGCACTTCACGGCTTCAGGGTGTCCAGATGCTCTGCAGGGGCCTGGGAGAAGCCAGCCATGTCTAGTGTTTCCATAAAGCAGCAAGGCACTTCCAGGTAAGACAGCAGAGTAGGAGTCTGCCACAGAAACTCTGGACAAAAGAAAGAGGCGAGCTAACAAACCATGTACTGTTTCCCAGCAAGTGACAAGATCTGGACATGAACTTGTTAAGCCAGGTGAAATCTCAGAGAAGCAGGAACGAGTTGCTGCTAATCAGCGTGGGTCTCCTCCAGCCGGCTGAGGGGAAGGGTTCTTCATGCTGCTATGGTCAGCAGGGAAGGGCTTCTCCCACTCACACCAGCCTTCAAAACCAATCCAAAGAACCTGAGGGAAAGAATGGCAGAGCAGCCGAGTTCTGTGATAAACCATCTGGGGAGCATTCCACCACCTTCCACAAGCACTAGCTGTTGTAGTTAGGTTCGCATTGCTGGTAAAAATCACCTGACCAAGAGCAGCTTGTGGGAGAAAGACAGACTCAAGGGGAAGCTCCAAAATGGCAGGGGAAATGACGACATAAGCCGAGGATGGACATTAAACCCTAGCCAAGCTCAGGTGGACAATAGTAATATGAGAGTGTCCCAAACACTGGCGAGGGGAAACTGGCTATAATGTTCTCGAGCCCAACAATACACTGCCTCCAGGAGGCGTTAATTCCCATATCTTCATCCGTTGGGAACCTAACATTCAGAACACCTAAGTTTATGAGGACACCTGAATCAAACCACCACATTCTACACCTGGCCCCCATAAACTGATAGGCATCCATGATGTAAAATGCAATGCATTCAGTCCATTTTTAAAAGCCCCCATAGTTTTTATCAATCCTAATGATGTACAAAACCCAAGTCTTTTAACTGAGCCATAATGACAAAAAGTCCCATAAAAACCCATAATGGCACAGAATAAACACACTGAAAAGATGGAATTGGATATAGCAAAGGAATATTTAACCAATACAAGATTTAAACAGGGAAAACAGCAAACTCTATGGCTCCAAGTCCAACAACTGTAGTCAGCGACAAGTCTCTAAGTCTGATTAATTCTGACCAGCAAGTCTCTGGAGCTACAATTCTGCCCTCCAGCTAGGATACTCACAGTCCTGGAAAGCTTCATCCAGGATGGGCAGCTCTCCTTTTCAGCCATCTCATGGTCTTGGTATCTCCGCTGGATCTCCACTGCAACATACAGTACATCCTCACTGCTCCATTGGGTCTCCATGCAGGAAATCCTGCTTCACACTGCCCACGGCCATTTCCAAAGCACAGGACCTTGTTGCAACTTCAATGATCCTCTTTCCTGTATTTCTTATACTCCATAATACCAGGTAGGGTGCCAGTTTATTAATCCGGGGGGGGGGGGGGAAATAAATCAAACTTTGAAGAACAGGACACTCCTTAAGCACTTAGGCCCCTTCAAGAGTCGACATTCTTCCTGTTGCCCCAGTGCAGGTCAGCTGACCCAGTCTCAATGGTTGTAATCTCTCATATATTTGCAGCTGAGTGGGCAAAGCCAAAGATTCAACCCAAAGATTTCATTTCTGTGTCATATCCCTCTGCTCATACCAGTCCATTTCTATGCAAAGCAACCCTGCACAAGTTCTCAGGACACCCGCATAACAGCAATCTTCCCACACAAACTGCTGCTAGCCCAGTCTAGGCAAATCTCTTTCTCACCCTCACAAGACAAAACTCACAGTCCATAGTTCTTACTTCTTTCAGGTCTTTCAGCTCTGACCAGAATAATTCATCAAGCTGTACTTACAGCACTGCAAGGCGTCTCCTAGGCCAGGGCTTTAAATCCTTCCACATTCCTCTAGAAAATCAACTCCAAAAGGCCAAAGCCACACAGTCAGGTGTCTAGCAGCAATGCCACTTTGGTACCAACTATACTGTTGCAATCAGGTTAGCAATGCTAGCAGAAATCACCCGACCAAGAGCAGCTTGTGGGTAAAAAAGGTATACTTTGGCCTACAGACTTGAGGCAAAGCTCCATGATGGCAGGGAAAGCAGTGATGTGATCAGAAACTGGACATCATCCCCTCACCAACATCAGGTAGACAATAATAAGAGGAGAGTGGGCCAAACACTGGCAAGGGGAAACTGGCTGTAATATCCATAAGTCCACCTCTAGCAATACACTGCCTATAAGAGGCATTAATTCCAAAATCTCCATTAGCTGGGAACTTAGCAATCAGAACACGCAAGTTTATGGGGACCACTGAATCAAACCACCGCACCAGCCCTGGGGACATCCGAGACTGTAGGAAGCCAAGGATTCCCACTACCCACTTCCTCACACAGCACTGTGCCCAGCTCATCTGAAACCCTTCCCAGATGAGCTAGCTGAGACAGGAAAAATCTTGTGACATAGTTTGAACTGGGACTACTAATTACACCTCCCCCATTATGGTAGCTTCCAAAAGGAAGAACAAAATTGCAAAGAGGGAAAAAGCTCAAAACCAATTCTACCAAGCCAGAAATTCTGATATTTTAGATTTGATGTACAGTTAGTATAACATGCCCTTTGAAATTGTTGTTTATTACTGTTAAGTTTTGATATTTTTCTATGTTACCACTAGTCCTCAGCCTAACAGACTCCACATTCATTCTAATTTTAAGTAACCCAATTCTGGTCTACTACTCCATACCAGCTTTGTTTGTTTATCCACCAGCAGTAATTTCAGTGAAAGGGATCATCCTTGTTATTAATTTGATATTATGACACCTCCATAACATCTGGCTTACATGGGTACTGGGGAAGTGAACCTGGGTCCTTCGGCCTCATAGACAAGCACCTTCATAGTTAAGCCATCTTTCCAGCTCAAATAAAATAATGAAAAATGAAATTATGAAAGTTTTAGACAAATGGACTAATCTGGAAAATATTACACTGTGAAATAGCTCACACTCAGAAATACAGATGATACCTATTCTCTCACAAGCACATCATAGTTTCAGATTTTAGATTTGAATGTAAGTTGGAATAAGAGTCGGTCAGTAGAGGCCAGGAGGAGTAAAAGGCCATGAGGAGGAGGGTTGGGGGAAGAGGTCAGTAGAGCTGTAAGGGAAGAGGCAGAACACAGGGGGTGGGAAGACATAAGCAAGGTCAGAAGAAGTAGATGAAGAAGAGGAATTGGGCGTGGTGGTGAACATCTTTAATCTTGGCACTCAGGAGGCAGAGCTAGGTGGATGGCTGTGAGTTCAAGGAGATCCTGAGACTACCTAGTGAATTCCAGGTCAGCCTGGGCCACAGTGAGTTCCTACCTCGAAAAACAAAACAACAACAACAACAACAACAACAACAAAATAAAATAAAGGAAAGCGTGGCAAATGTTTACCAAACCTAACAAAGATATTAAAATGGTTTATGGAAACCAACTTCTTTGTTAACTAATTAAAACATACAAATAAAGAAGCTTGGGCCAGAAGTGCCTTATGGAAACAGGTATGTTGTACCTTAGGTTGTATAGGAAAACCCCAATGGCCAGGGGTAGAATACCTCCCAGTGAGTTTTTGGTCAGTGAGGCTCCTTGCCGCCCCAGCCCACAAACAATACAAGATATTGACAAGGCTCTTGGTTGTTCATCACAACCAGATGATAAGGAAAATTTTTCAGAAGGCGCCAAGTGCAGGACACTGAAAAACCAAGGTAGAGCTGAGTTGGAAGCCTCTTCCCTGCAGGCTAGAGGCCATAATGCTGGAGAACTCTGTGCAGGCTGCAGGAAGAAAAGCCTTCAAAAGTCTTCACCAGCAGTGGACTCTGTGAGCTACATCACCAAGCTACCAGGCCAGATGTGCCCACGATGCAACAGTGGCATGACTAGTACAAGTATAAACAACTGCTCTTAGACCAGAGTTGAGAACTTCTAGAAGGGAGTGAATTCATGCTTGGTACTGAAATACTAATAAAATGCCTGTGACTTGGGAAATCATAGGTCATAAGGGAAAGATATTATTGCTTTGCTAATTAGCTATGTTACTTCCATCCAGTAATCTTCTAAATCTTTACATTTATGCCCATAGATAAGTACTCCTCTTATTTTGGTCAAAGAACCTTTTATTCTTTTTCTTTCTTTCTTTTTTTTTTTTTCAGATGGTAGTGACTACTGGTGTGACTCAACACATATCAAAAGGTTAAAAATAAGTGATTGCTGAATGCTTAGCACTAAATGAGTGAACTCAATCATGCCCTCTGAGTCTCTGGAAACATTGCAGAAGAGAGGGTGAAGACAATGTAAGAATCTGAGAATACAGAGGAGTGCTTGGGAGCACTGTCCCTCACCAAACGTGAAGCGGCCTTTTCCTTCCTGACCGCTCTGCGTATGTCCTTCCTGCACAACACTACCCCAAAATTGAGCCCATCAGCACTTTGTCATGGATGATGAGGGAGGACAAAACAAGAAAGGAAAGGAAAGAGAAAAAAACACATCAAAATGGGAGGACTACTTGGAAAGAAGAAGAGATTCAGCAGAAGGGGACCGGGGAAATGGACAAAGGAAAGGAATAGGAGAGGATTGGGATCAAAATGCATTACGCACGTGGATGAAAACTGTCAACAAAAAGTTAAGACAAATAAAAGGTAAAATAGCAGTTTGTTGAGGACCAGGACTCCATTGCCTTCACATTCCTGTCCTTCGCTCCAGGTTTTGGAGAGATGTAAGAAGTGAACATGGATTGCCTGATTCAGATATGGTTTTCTTTAGATTTGTGGCCTCGTTTCTGCTTTTGTGAACTGGATTAGATAGTCAATGATATAGCTGTCACCCATCATTATTGGAAACTCTTAAGCAAATCCTTCGACTTCCTCTTCTTTTTCTCTTCTGGACTACATCCATATCCTTGTAACTTCAAATCAACAGATACCCTTTGAGGAGGAAAAGTCTACAAGCAGAGGGAAAGGATTTATTTAAAGGGCATCGGGCACCCTTTTAACTGAAGTCATCCTCCGTATCAAACATTTCTTACTTGGACATACGTGTGAAGACAGGCATTTGGGTCCCCAGCACCCAAGTAAATGTCTGTGGGAGTGGCATACCACTTAAAGTCCTAGCACTGAGTAGACGGGGACCAAGGATTCCTGGAAAAACGTCAGTATTTAGGTTAGTCACATTGGGATACTCTGGGCTCCAGTGTGAGACTGTACCTTAATTATTACAGTGGAGAGTGAATAAGGAAAGTGCCTGATATCAACTTTTGGCCTCCACACATCCACTTATACATACAGATGTGCATGCAAACACATCTACACCCATGCACACACACAAAGCAGAGATACACAAAGACAAAAACAAATATTTCAATATCTCCACCATATATTACAAACAAGTATCAAGATTTCCTTCACTATGAACCCTCCTCACAGGTATCATTTCCTTCTGGCCTTCCAAACAAAGGGAAGAGTGAGATCATCTGTATTTCCTCCTGCCCTTATACGTCCAAAAACAGTCCTACATTTTTTAATTTGGTTCTTCAGTTCCTCTCAGTAATACAATAAGGTAAGGCAGGTAGCAAAGTCATTTTTGTTATTGAGGAAACAGAGGTTTATATGACTTTTCTGATATTTTCAAGGTCACAACACAAAATAAAGGATACTTGATGAAGGTTTAGAGTTCTCATTTCTAATAAAGAATCTTGAAATATCTTGCCTATTGTCTCAAAATATTTGTCAGTATTAACCTGTGTGTACACATTTTTATATTGTTCCTATTAACCATCACCTGCTTCTTGAAGTTCATTTGCTTTAGTCAGCTTTTCCTACTCACTGATCTTATATATTACCCTTTTTCAGCTTATATCAATGAAATTTTTTGAGGAATCATTTTCCAGTTTCTGACATAGATCCTGATTATTTCAGTACTGTGGTAAAAGTAGCATGCTAATATCAATTTTAGTTTTTAGCTGCACCAACAGCTGTGGCTTCTGTATGCGGATGACTATACATGCAACCTCAGAGTTGGGTTGTCAATTGTTTGCTGTGTGTCATGTTGTTGTCATTAGATAATCACGATGAAGGTGTTAAGATTGTGCAAGGGCAGGGCGTGGTTACCTATTTTGCACTGATTCCCATTTATGTCGATAGCGAACAATTAGTGCTGAGGTTGTGTGAGAGATCTATTCTATTTGGCATGTGCCCTAATGATCAGATAATGAAGAGCCTCATTGATATCAGGAAGATATTCTAAAGGATGGTTTCACTTCTTGCTGCTGCCCCTCATTCTGAGGGGCAGGCTGCTCTAATCATCATAGTTAATGACCAATAAGTGGCCATTTGCCACATTTTTCACTCTATTCCAAGTCTCAGTCAACCTCTAACAGAAATGATTTAGACTATGATGAAATGCTTTAACAGGTACTGATGAGAAAGATGATGAGAATTTTTAGGGCAGGGTTCATGCTCCATATGTTCCCTGTAGTAATCATGTTGAAAAATTGTAGTTTGGTTCTGAGGCACCACACAATTTGATTCGCTGGACATTTATTGACTATCCTATCTGTAACTCATAAGAGTGGAAAGAGAAATGAATATCAAGGCCCACATCTCTGCCTCTAAAAGGCCTATTCTGTAGTGGGAAGTCAGGTTCTAAGAATTTATATGAAATAGGTTAAGACAAACCTGGCTACTAGCTCCGTGTACAAAATTTGCTGTGCATTCAGAGGAAATATCAGAAGTGTCTAAAGTTAAGATTGTAAAATTGTTTCTTATGCATTCTTGGCTTATTCATATTTGACATTGAATATAAACATAACCCAAACTTGAAAAGTTCAAAGTTAAATTGTGGAAGTTCATTAACTACATGATTAAAGCTGATTTGTTATGTTTAAATTTCCATAATCCATTTACAAGGTTTACCCATTTAAAATCTCTAAATTAGCGGTTTTCTCTGCTTCTATTATTCAGGTCATTGCACCATAGATAAGCTAAAAGTTTGAGTGTTTCCTGTTAAAAAAAGAAGCAAACAAAAATTTAAATATTTGACACAGGAAGGTCAAAACAAGCAACGTAATCACCAGCTATCTGAATAGAGACTTCTATTACACATTAGACATTATGTTCTTTAAATCATCCCATAAATAATCTCTAAATTCAATTATTCCAAAATGATTGGATAAAAAATTTCTAAGATCTGAAGTATTCTAAAATTAAATTCTATTGTATAATTTTTATTTGGAGTTTATTTATGCCATATAGCCTAGATCATGAGGCATCATCGAAATAAATTTTAAAACAAAAGTAAGCTTATTTTCATATCTTTATTACTGAAAATACAATATGACAAAAAATAACTCAAATTACTTAACTCATACATGACAGCATCTGGGTAGAATTAAAATATTTACATTCCAAAGGAATAATTTATAATATTTTCTTAACTCAGTTTTGAGTGTATATGATGATAGGAGGAAAAGGTGAAATGGATGTTGGATAAGAATCAATAGAAATCAAAACAACTGTAGTGAGACTCATAACATCATTTGCCACAAAATATTAACCTCTGCAAAAAGAATCTTAATAAGAAGATGAAAACAATAGTCCATGACTTAGAGGAATTTTATTTATTTATTTATTTATTTATTTATTTTGGTTTTTTGAGGTGGGGCTCAATCTAACCCAGGCTGACCTGGAATTCACTATGTATTCTCAGGGTGGCCTTGAACCCATGGTAATCCTCCTACCTCTACCTCCCGAGTGCTTGGATTAAAGGCATGTGCCACCACACCCGGCAGGCAATTTTGATTCTGTTTTTCATTTTTCACTATTTATTTTTAAATATTTTTATTTTATTTATTTGAAACACAGAGAAACAGAGTGTGAAAGGCAGGCAGAGAGTGAGATTGGGTGCTCCAGGGTCTCCTGCCACTGTAAACAGACTCCAGACTCTTACAACATTTTGTGCATCTAGTTTTATGTGGGTACTGGGGAATCGAACCTGGGCTGTTACGGTTTGCAAGCAAGTATATTCTACCACTGAGTCATCTCTCCAGCTGGACTTGTACTCTTTAAAGAAGCATTTATTGGGGTGGGGAGATGGCTTATTGTTTAAAGGTGCTTGCTTGCAAAGTGTGTCACAACCACATGCTCCATTACTCAGTACCCGTGTATCGTGGCCAGCTTCAGGTTGCTGGGATGAAACTCCAAATCAGGCACAGTTTATGGGAGGAAGGGATTTATTAAAGCTTACAGATCCAGGGGAAGTTCTATAATGGCGGAAGCAATTGGCCTCCTTTTCCAAATCCACTCAGAAGGAAAAGCCACGGGCAGGACCACAGGTAAGTACACTCTAGGAACCCAGGCAGAATTCAAAGTTCTCTCTCCATACCTTAGCCTGGAATGTCCAGATTTGCCTCCAAACACCTTAAGGCTGGGCCCTAGCATCTGCCCAGTGTGACACTTCCTCCAAGTTACAAGCTTGAATAAAATTCCTGAAAGTATTGAGGGGCATCCATTCAAACTACCACACCATGTAAAAGCCAGATACTGCAGAAGGCCCTGGTGCGCACATGCTCGTGCACACACACACACACACACACACACACACACACACGCACACACACACACACACTTTCTTTCCTTTCTTTCTTCTTTCCCCCTCTCTCTCAAACACATACATACAAATAAATAATTAAAACTATTTTTTAAAAAGCATTATTTTTTAGAAAATATTTTGGGTATTTTTATTTATTTATTTGAGAGTGACCAAGAGAGAAAGAGGCAGTTAGAGAGAGAGAATGGGCATGCCAGGGTCTCCAACCACTGCAAACGAACTCCAGACGTATGTGCCCCCTTGTGCATCTGGCTAATGTGGGTCCTGGGGAACTGAGCCTCGAACCAGGGTCCTTAGGCTTCACAGGCAAGCACTTAACTGCTAAGCCATCTCTCCAGCCCTAAAAAGCATTATGTATCCACTTATTGCCTACTGTTGAAAATACAAACATGTCCTTCAAGAAGCCCATCTGTTAATAAAATTAAAATGTCAATATAAATAGGTGAAGTGATTGCATAACATAAAGCCCTGTCCCTAAAAATTTATAGAAGAATTTAGGTGGATGTTGAAAGGGAGAAGTAATGGTTTCCACTGATCTTCCACTAGAGGGATGGTGAGTAAATTGAGTGAAGGAAAACTGTGCTGGCATGGGCATGGGCTCTTGTTCATTAAAATCAAATGGAAAGGGGCTTTTCCTGTGACATTTTTACTAAGGAAGACACCGAAGAGCTGAAGACTTGAGCATTATACACTTATTGCAGTCAGGTTCCCAAATGCTGGTAGAAATCACCTGACCAAGATCAGCTTATGGGAAAAAAAAGGTTTATTTTGGTTACAGACTCAAGGGAAAGCTCCATAATGGTGGGGGGCAAACGATGACGTGAGCAGAGGGTGGACATCACTCCCCCAGTCAACATGAGGTGGACAACATGAACAGGAGAGTGTGCCAAACTGGCTATAATATCCATAAGACCGCCTCCAACAATACATTGCCTCCGGAAGGCATTAATTCCCAAATCTCCATCAGCTGGGAACCTAGCATTCAGAACACTTATGTTTGTGGGGGAGACCTGAATCAAATGACTACAACCCTTAAATATCTTCCCTCCTGATTTTACTCTGCTTCCCTCTGAAGAGAACATCTCTCTTAAAGAAGGAAAAGAAACTCGCCAAGTTGGCAGGCTGCTAGAGAGTTCAAATGTGAGTAGCATGAAGCCTCATTTTGATTTCAGGGACTCCTAGTCAGCACCCCAGTTTCACTGCATGAAGGTACTTCTGTCATGAAGCAGTCTGTGGGATAAGTTATGTTTTTAATATGAAAGAGCACATGCACTAATGAGGCGGAGGCTTGGTGCCAGACTGTGGCAACAGCGATGCTTCTGCCCGCTCAGGAGATTGTCTCAGCAGCTCCAGATCCCATCGAGAGAGGATGACGTCAGCGACGGGAGTCATAGGGTGACAGTGATGGAGAAGAGGGAAAGGGCTTGTGTGAAAATTAAAGAATGGGATAAAGAGGTATAAACTCTCAGCTTGAATGAGGCCCGGCCTCAAAAAAAACAAATAGAAAAAAAAATTAATTTTTAGCAGTTTAGAAGTGAGGAATTACCACATGACTAGATGATAATGATGGCCCTAAATGCTGATACTGAGTGATTGAATTGATTTTTCTTCATATGGAAGGCCAGATTCTATCTAGCATATCCCCAATATTCTCATCTTTTCAAGGATACAGCTTCTCCATGAAGATAGAATAGAAACTGTGAATATGAAAATTACTCTCCATTGATTCCATTATATGACGAAATGAAGGAATTTTCATGAATGTAATTGTTACTCCTTTAATTAGTGGACTTTGCTTCAATTAGAAGGAATTTACACCAGGTAAGCCTTACCTAATCAGGCAAGCCTATAACAAAATGTGTCAAAAGTCAAACGTGCTCTTCGCTATTGGCTTTTAAGAGTCAAACTGCCACAAATTAAAAGAGCTGCAAATAATTGTTACCGGTGACTACATGAGACAGGAAGAGAAGCTGAAGTCCTAGATGAGGCCTCTGTTCTCTTCGTCACTGTGATTGCTGGCTTGTCAGAGCTTGAGCGGAGGATCCGCCAAAGCAGAGTTCAGACTCCAGACATGTGGACACAGTGAGAAAAAGGGCTGTTTTTGTTCAGTTTCTAAGTGTGAATTTCTTACACTGCAACATACACCTACAAATCCAGGACATTTAGTGTTGGATAAATGTCCACAATTCATTGAAAAAAATATAATAAAATTATATATATGTAGTAAAATTATACACACACATATATGGTATATTTATGTATATATATATATTCGTTTAGTTCCAAAAATGAATAGCAGTCCCTAGCAGTGGTTGGTGGATTAGTCACCTTATTCTTATTCAAAAGTTAGGTATAGTTTATTATGAAAGACCAGTGTATTGCCATGTGATATTGTGATAAGAAAGGAGGACCGTTCTTAACTCACTTGATTGTCACGAGAAAATTACTTGTTTCCCCATCAAAGCCAAACTAAACCAAGAAATGGCTATCTTGTACACCACTTATCAATTATCAATTAACTTTCACTTTTGAGGCATAAGGGCCCAACTTTGTTCCCTTACTTATGTCCAGAATCTTTGCACTGCCCTGAGTACTGTGGATTCAGCTGTGGCTTGGCTAAAGTGTAAGGGATAGTTAATCTCCTCTGGTCTTGCTACCTTCCGAAAAAGAACAGATTCTCCAGTGGAGAGAGAAGTCAGCATAGTTTAAATGGGATAAGCATTATTAATTTAGGGAGAAGTTGATGTATGTAACCCCTGTTTTTGCCAAAGACTAGTGAGAGCTCGACACCTGAGAACATAATCTTTGTCTCCAAGGATTCTTATCTGCTTCCCAATTCCAGATTTGGGTTCCTTTACAGTGATCAGATCTCTTAGCCAACCAGAAAGCTATTGGTCTTTTACTTCCTTGGCTAGTGGGATTCTAAGATATTTGATTTTGACTGTGGCTATTGTAAACAGGATGCCACTGATTTTCTTTTTCATGGTTTGTCTTTGGCATAGAGGAAGACTACTGTTATTTGTGTACTGATTTTGTACCTTGATATTTTGCTGAAAGAATTTGTCACCTTTAGGAGTTTTTAGGTGGATTCTTGTGGGTCACTTATATGAATAACCATGTTATCCACAAAAGGGTTCATTTTTCTTGGTACTGTTTTTTTTAATATATATTTTTTTCTTTTAAAATGTAAACTTTATTTTGCCTCTTGCCTAGAAGCAAAACTAGTGAAAAATCAGTGTAAAATAAATACAATTTTTAAAATTTATTTATTTGCAAGCAGAGAGAGAGAGGGAGAGAGAGAGAGAGAGAGAGAGAGAGAGAGAGGGAACCAGCATGCCAGGGCCTCCAGCCCCAGCAAACTAACTCTAAATGCCTGTGCCACTGTATATCTGGCTTTACGTGGGTACCGGGGAATCAAACCCTAGTTGTTAGGCTTTGCAGGTAAGCTCCTTTACTGCAGAGCCATCTCTCCAGCCCTGATTATTTTTTAAATAAGTAAAGTAACATGGGGAGCTACGTTTTAAGATGTGGTCCAATTTATCAGTGGAGAGGTTTATGTGTCCCAAAATTGTGTCATCAGAGCATGTGCTGATAAAGGTTGCTTCTCTCATCCTTTGTTGCTGGAAACTACTGCCTCATGGCAACCAAAGGATGTAAATGAGCAACAGCACCACTAAACGTTTGCATGTGAGCCTGAGTAGACAAAGTCCAAATGTGGGAGGGTTTAGGAATAAAGAGATGGGAAAGTGACGGGCAGAGGAGGAGAACTAGTCTGAGGCTCCTTCTTGATGAACATCTTTCATTCTATCTAATGAAGACAATCGATACAGGCCAACCGAAGCCTTTCCTGGCCCCTATTTGTACATTCAGTCTTACAAGTTTAGAATTCTTGTTTAAGTTTTTTTAAAATTTACTTGTAAGAAGAGAGAGAGAGGGAGAGAGAGAGAATGGGTGTGCCAGAGCCTCCAGCCATTGCAAACAAACTTTAGACACATAAGCCACTTTGTGCATTTGGCTTTATGTGGGTATTGGGACTCAAACCTGGGTCATTAGGCATTGAAGGCAAATGCTTAGCCACTGAGCAATCTCTCTAGCCCCATTTTTAGAATTATTGATAATGAACACTATTTTTAATTCTTTTAATTGTTAAGGGCTTCCTGTTTCTTTCAGAAGAATTTGATGATCTCTAAAACTCAAAAGTAAATAAATAGGATGTGAGACATTTTAAGCAACTTATAGAATATTTTATATATGCATAGAACAAAATCTAATATTAAGTGTTTTGTATTAAGTTTCTACAGAGTGTATAATATATCATATTTAACTAAGTCATAATAGTTTAGCAACTTAATCTTTTTTATCCCAGTAATAAGCAGCGTGCCCATCCTTAGTCACGTTATGCTACTGCAATAGAACACATGAGACACAGTTGTTTAAGAACAACAGAACTTATGTCCTCTGGTCCTGGAACTGGGAGTCTGGGTCCAGGCACCTGCTTACTTGCTGCCTGGTAAGAGCCGCTCCTCCCTTTGAATCCTCACTGGGACAGGATGCAGCATTCCAACACGGCAGAGCATAGAAAGGCCTTCTTGCCTTTCTATGATCTGCCCTGTGTGAAGCCTCTTTTGCGAGGCTTTTATTCCAAATCATGATGGAGTAAGGAATCCCTTGACTTTCCTGCCTCTTTGAGACCATAGCTGTTAACACTGCCGAGTACCTCCACATTAGCAACGCCTCTGTTTTAGAGGGGCAAGGTTTAAACCATGGCATTGTGAAATGCACAACTTGCCCTAAAACTTCTAGGCCTGGCACTTTTGCTCATTTTCTGGCCAACTTATAGGAAACTACATTCTAGGACCTTCCTTAGGCAGGGATCATTAACCCTGAAATTGCCACCCTATCTAGTCAGAGGAGGGATGGGCATGATTCTTACCCTATCTTCTCAGCCGCCTCTCTGAAGATCAGTATTCACTTAATCAAAAAATGGAACAAAGAAGTTGTCAAGAAAATAAAAGGGAAGACTTTAAAGCTACTCCATGACAATAAAATGAGGGATTTTCTTTTCCTTTTTTCCCTAACATGCTTAACATCTTTCTGAATAATTTTCGGTTGATCCTTATATGGAAATAAAATTTATGTTCAATTTTCCTAAGTTAATGACATTTCATGGTGTAAAACACACTTGTAAGTATTTTACATAGTCGATTAGCTTATTTTTAAAGCCTTTTTATTCTCCTCAGTGTACTTCCTGTTATTATCAAAATTGACCAGTGGCCTCTAGGCCATTCTAAAAACATGTATTTGCATTGGAGTGATGGCTTAGAGTTAAGTGCTTTCTTGTGAAGCCTCAGGACCCTGGTTCGAGGCTTGATTCCCCAGTACCCATGTAAGCCAGATGCACATGGTGACACATGCATCTGGAGCTCGTTTGCAGGGACTGGAGGCTCTGGAGTATCCATTCTTTCTCTCTTTCTCTCTGTGCCTCATTCTCTGTCTGTCACTCTCAAATAAAAATAAAAATATGCTTTTATTTGTGTGAATATGTGGGGTGCATAAGTGCCAGGCAAGTGTCATCTTGCATCTGGCTTTATGTGGGTTCTAGGGAATCAAGCCAGTCCTGACAGTCATAGCAAGGATGTGCCTTTACCTACTGCTCCATCTCCCGAGATCTGGTAATGCTTTTTGTTCGACTCTACCAAACGTGATTCTGCATTTCATTTTGTCATAGAAGAATAAAGTTCTTTCTCTTTACCCTCTGCCTCGAAGATGGCAAATTAACTGAATGGTAATTCATCTAGATACTCTGTAGAAACATGCAGATACAAATCATTTTTTGCCAGGAAAATCAGAGATACAGAGCATATCAGGTAAAGCAGAAGTCTAGAAGCGCCTCAATGTGGACCCATGAAAGCAAAGGGTCATCATGAGAAAGAAAAATAAAAAATCTATCCTAAAAGGATAAAGAGAGTAAGGCCATCAGAAACTCACAAATATAGTGATAGAATTCCTAAAATGTACAGAGCAAAATAAAAGAGGGCAGGCATATCACAGAAAATAAGCCAAGCTGAGCACAGCCCCAGCAATGTGGGTCTCTGAGAAGGAGAAGAAGAGGGAGAAGAATCACGAGTCCTCCAGAAGATAAGCCAAGTGAGCCTGGAAAAAACAGCCTGGGATTTCTACCCTAAGGACAAGCCCACAGTCCTCACAAGCCCAAAGCCCTGTGACAGGTTTTAGTGAGACCTGGCACATGGGCCATCATTGAAGCGTGTTCCAATTTTGTCACCCTGTATTAGACAGAGGGCAGAGGTTCTCTGGGGAGAGAATCTCTTGTCTAACACTGCATTTCCCTGGAGGGCCTTAAAACAGAGGTACTAGAAGCCCAAGGGCCTGCATTTAACCTGTCACACTGCCAGGGCAATGGACAGGAAGCCATTGTGTGGACAGCCAGATGTTGCCACATGTGCAAATGCAGGTGTTAGGAGGCTTGGCTTAGGCAGTGATTGCTTAGGGAAAGACTAGTTGCTGGGAGCAGATCTCATCAACTGAGATTACCCTGAAGTTTGATAGTCATGAGACCTGGCAACGGGTGGATAAACTTCTGAATCTAACTAGCTGTTCAAGAGAGCTGATGCTCTATCAGTCTCCTTGACATCACAGCTGCATCCCTCCACCAGGATGATTAATACTTGGTGGGGGGGCGGTCCTCTATTGTCTAGTTGACAATAGGGATTAACTGTCACAGAATCCATCATGTCCACGCCAGAAATCCAGAAAAACCTTACTATGGATAGGCTAGATAGGAAAGAGCAAACAATAATACAATCAACCAGAAATATAACTGGTAAACCCATAGGAATGATGAAATATTTCTCTTAAATGAAAATGACCTCGATGCACCATGAAGAGGTGCAGATTTGCTGCTGGATTGTCAAACAATATACAACTATTGGTTAGCTTGGAAACACTACTCAATGGCAAAAACAATCAAGGGTTGAGAGTTAAGAGATAAAATTCAATCTATCCAGAAAACTGAAGCCCAAAGCAAGCTGGCATAGCTATTCTTTTATCAGATAAAGTAAATGTCATATTAAAAATACTTAGAAGAGGGCTGGAGAGATTGCTTAGTGGTTAAGCGCTTGCCTGTGAAGCCTAAGGACCCCAGTTCGAGGCTCCATTCCCCAGGACCCATGTTAGCTAGATGCACAAGGGGGCGCATGGGTCTGGAGTTTGTTTGCAGTGGCTGGAGGCCCTGGCTCGCCCATTCTCTCTCTTTCTATCTTCCTCTTTCTCTCTCTCTCTCTCTGTCACTTTCAAATAAATAAATAATATTTAAAAAAATTTGTTAGACGAGATAAAGAAGGCCACTACATATTAATAAAGGAATAATTCATCAAGAAAATGCAACCATTTTATCTGTATATGCACCAAATTTTGAGGCTCCAAATTTCATAAAACAAACACAAAATTCCTGAAAGATCAGATAGATCCTGGTGTACTAATACAGATGACTACCATATCCCAGTTTCATCTTTAGGTCTTACAAATTACAAAGAACTGTCAGCATTCAGCTGCACCACAGATTAAATGTACCTTTATAATACCTATAGAATATTATAATCAATAGAACATATATTGACCTCAAATGAGTATGAAACCTTCTTTAAAATAAGCCACATTTTTGGCCACAAAGAAATTCTTAACAAATGTACAAGAATGGAATTTCTTCCTTGAGGAAAGGTTTACTTTAGCCCAGTGAGGTTTGGAACTGACTTTGTAGCCTAGGCTGGCTTGAACTCCAGGTAACCCTTCTACCTCAGCCTCCTGAGTGCTGGCATTATAGGTGTGAGCCACCACACCTGGCTGGAAATTAGCTTTTTTATCTTACCAGGTCATAGTGGAGTTAAAATCTTGAACTCAATAATAAGTGTTCACTATTGCTATCACTGAATTATTGTTACCAGTTTTCTTGTCTTGTGACCCATGAAGAATGATAAGTGCAGAAGGGGCAGAGGTGAAAGTTAAGTGAGATTTTAGTTTCTTTTAGAAAGTAAGGCAGAAAGTATCTGAGCTGGGAGGGGTCTTGAATAAGATATCATATAGCAACTTGGATTTATTTTTTTATATATTACTGGGGATTAAACAGAAAGTCAGAGTAGGTTGGACTGTTTACTTTGTATTTATTTTTAGTTTTCAAGGTAGGGTCTCACTCTAGCTCAGGAATTCACTATTTAGTCTCAGGGTGGACTTGACCTCAAGGCAATCCTCCTACCTCTGTTCCCCAAGTGCTGGGATTTTTAAAAAATAATTTTTATTCATTCATTTGAGAGAGACAGAGATAATGGGCAAACCAGGGACTCACACATGAATAGAAGTTGGTACATATACACAACTTAAGTACTAAGAGCTGATTTGCTAACAGTGGGATACTTTTTCAGGTGAAGAATATGACATATGCATCTGGAACATTTCTGCTAGCCAGTGGGTCATTTTCAAACCTCTAAAATAGTTTTTGTGACCTCAAGTGAGACATGAAACAGTAGACTCTATTATTTGAATTGAGATATATTCCACTCCCTAAATTGACAAGACTGAACAATAAATATAGGTAATTTTCAAAAAAATATATTAAAAAATTCCAACATGTTGATTATCTAAGTAAGATTCTTCTGCATTTCTTTCTAATATTTTATTTAAAGTAGTCAAAATGAGTAAAAAAAAAAAGCCAAAAAGTTGGTAAAGGCTTCAGAATTTGGTCAAAGAGTGATCACACATATGTATAGTAGATATGATATAATTAAGGGGAAATGGTTTGAATAATGGATCAATAACCTCTGAACATTATTTTCAAATTTTAATTGCATGTGGTACAATACACTGACATGTTGGATATATCCAGAGTTCATCTATGGGATAATCTCAGCAGAGTTTAATTCCCTCTTTGAGGAGACCTGAATTCAAAAAGGGCATAATATGCTTTATGAACGTAAAAAGCATGGACAATCTTGAAAGAAGCACTTTTTAAATTTTCTTTGATTTAAAGTAAGTTGCGTTTTTTTTTCCTTTGATGATTGATTTGTTTCTTAAGTACATCAAACCAAATTGAATTTGTTGAGAGTTCACCTCATCAATCAAATCATTTAATAAGGATGGTGCAAGTTAAAAAGCAATGTGATGCTTCAGACCAACAATGCTCACACTGGCCAGTGTATATCATTAAATTTTGAGCACACTTCAAGACCCATAGATAAAAGTGCTAAAATTTATTTACTGAAAGAAAGTTGATAATTTTGGGAGAGGGATCAGCAACATTTTTCTTATTAAAGTTAATTTATATGTTTCTATGTTGTTTGAAAGGCTATGGCATTTTCCTATGACATACTTCAAGCTCACCAGAATTTTTTTTATTATTTTTAAAGATTTTACTTTTATTTATTTATTAAAATCAGCAGTCATCGAGAGAGGGAGAGAGAGAGAGAGAGAGAAAATGGGCACACCAGAACCTCCAGCCACTGCAAACGAACTCCAGACACAGGTGCCACCATGTGTATCTGGCTTACATGGGACCTGGAGAATCGAACCTGAGTCCTTACGCTTGGCAGGCCAATGCCTTAACCTCTAAGCCATCTCCCCAACCATAGAAATATTTTTTAAATAAATATACTTTGTTTTATTTTGGTGTGTATGTATGTATGTATGTATGTATGTATGTATGTATGTATGTATGGTGTATACAGATGTGTGCAGATGTTTGTATCCCATATGCCCACATTTGGATGTCAGATTACATTCTCCTCTTGATTACTGTTCAACATATTTCCTTGATATGGGGTCCTCATGGAGCCTATGGCTGCTGTATTTGTTGTTGTTGTTGTTAGACTTGTCTAACTAGTGAGCTTCAATGATTCCTGTGTCTCCGTCTTTGACAAGACGGAGGGTACTGGCATGTGTGGACATACCCAGCTTTTATGTGGGTGTTAGTGAATTGAGCTCAGGATGAATCTGGTCTTCAAGCTTGCACAGTAAATCTTTTTACTTGAGCCGCTTACCAGCTTCAGAAGTAAGTTTTTAAACTAATGGCATAAAATTCAGTATTTGGGGCAACATAAATGTTGTGGTGGGTATATTTCATCTAAAGTTGTAATGTCTTCTTAAGAATATCATGTTAAATATAAACTTTTAGTGAAACACTTGAAAAATTTTGAGCAAAAATTTAGGGTATTATAATGTCTTACAAGTTTTTTTTTTCTGAAACAAATGTATTTTATAGTAATTGCTTCAGTATTTATCATAAGTTGAAAGCTCCATTTGTCTTGAGAAACTTATGACCTTTCTGTCTAGCCAGTGTTTAAGGAAAGCTACAGTCTTTCTGTACTGAAGTGGATGAGGACAAGTTTTTGAGGCTCCCTACAGAAGGAACAGGATAACAGTTGCAGGGATGATCTCAGAGAATATACATGTACTTCAGGAGAGATAGAAATAAGTGACTCCTTTTATATCTAGTTGAATTAAACATAGTGATCTTTTTGCTTAGTGCCTACATTTAAATATGGAAGTTTCACAAATATATTTCTTTCCATGCATGGATGATGGGAATAATTGATTGGACATTTAATAGTGCTCTGTGACTACATGATTTTCTGCAAATGATGAGAGAACAGCTGTTGTGTGACTCTTCCTGGGGAGACATGAAACATGAATGTCTATTTACCCCAGATATGGCACCAAAGACAGACAAGGAAATTATTCCATCCAAGTCTTAGTACAACAGAAAACTTATGAGGGATACTTACAGGAGCATAGTCCTTTGAAAAGGAGCGATGGCATATGAAAGCTGCCTCCTTTAGAGTTTGCTGCACAGCTTGTAGACAGCTCAGCTGACTGGAGATTCAGCTCTTCCCAGAAATTGTTACTGGTTCTATAATCTTGGGGAGGGTGCTTAGAATCATAACTTTGACGGGCTTCCTGTTCCTTGTTTATTTCACTTACTTCCTGAGTGTTATGAGCCTCTCTCCTTGCCAGAAAAGAAGGTTTCAATTTGGAAGAAATAGCTACACAGTAACAGCTCATCTAAAAGTACAAAACAAATAAAAATTGGGAAGAAGAGTTTCAAGAAAGAAACTGATCACCAGTTCCTTCTTTTTTTCTTTGCCCTGTTCTGATTCCTTCCCTCCTTACTCCCTGCTTCTTTTGCTCTCTCTCTTCCTTCCTTTCTGTGTTTATTATATAATTCTACTTGAAATATACTCATATAGGGTGCATTTGAGTGCAAGAAAACCCACTTTTCATTAAGCAGTACTAGGCTAAGAGCTGCTAGGCAACATCAAAAAACTCATAATTAGATTTCAAGACATGCTAGCATTAGGCACAAAAAAACATATTGATTTAGTAAAGGAACCATTTGATCTTTCGCTAGATTATTCTTTTTTAAAAAAATATTCCTATTTATTTGACAGAGAAAGAGGGAGAGAGAGGGAGAGAATGGGTGCACTAGGGCCTCACAGCCACTGCAAACGAACTCCAGATGGATGCAGCCTCTTGTGCATCTGGCGAATGTGGGTCCTATGGAATTGAACCTGGGTCCTTTGGCCTTGTGGGCAAACAATGCCTTAACCTCAAAGCTATGCCTCCAGCCCACTCCAGATTTTTCTTTGTGTTCTTCTTAATCTTTTCATTTTCTCTGTAAACCTGTCTCTCATCTTGATTTGACAAATGGCAGATACCCTGTGGGAGCTCCAGCAGTGAGGAGCACCACCTTGCTGAGTATGAGAGTTTGGACTATGCAGACCGAGTATCTCTTCTGTTCAGGTCATAGGTCAGGTCCCCATGGGAATTATCACAGATGAAGGAACTTGTCAAGTGACATCCCCTTCTCTTAGTATTGCTTCTGGTAAGAGAGCATCTTTATTATACTCATTGCATTTGTTATTTATTATTATGTAAGCATTGTGGGCTGACAGTGGAATGATACGCAAGAAGATAAAAGTAGAAACAGAGCAAGAAAATAATGAGCATAAAAGTTGGTACAATGATCAATGGATTTTAAGTCATAGTGGCATAGTAAAGACAAACGTATAGTTTGAGACCGCAAACAGACGAGTGCTTATGCGTGCACGTGAGCGTGTGTGTTTGTGCACAGGAGCACGTGTTGTGTGCAGTTGCACGTGTGTGCTTATAATGAGTGGAACCAGAGGACAGCCTCAGGTGTCATTCCTTAGGTGCTCTTCACCTTTTCTGAGACAGCATCTTTTATTGGTCTGGAACTTGCCAATGAGGCCAAACTGGCCAGAGATCCACCTGTCATCTATCCCAATATTTGTCACAATTCCCCAGCCCTGGAATGATAAGCATGTGCCACCATGCCTAAACTACTTTTTTGCATGAGTTCTGAGGATTTAACTCAGGGTTGCCTTGTTTGCAGAGCAAAGCCTTTAACTGACTGAACTATTTCCTTAGCCACTAATATTCTTAGTAAATAAGTTTGTCAACATGGAAAACATGTAGACATCAACCCAAAATCCAGAATCATAATTAAATTGACACTATATAAACATTTATTTTGTAGAGAAGAATAAGATATAACTATGAGTATTCATATCATTATTTAACATAGTTCTGCGAGTTCTAGTCAAATTCATTGGAAAAGAGGGCGAAATTGATGTCAAATATCCATAGATCATACATGAAAAAAAAAAGCAAATGAATGTACTTGCTTGGGATTCTGGAATAGATCATTTTTACAATGGCTCAAACAATGTTACAAATAAGGAAAAAGCTATTTGTTCATTTTTACAATTAGTCAAGTTGTGGTTTTCTGCCAGTCATTATACTCTCCTATCAGCTTTTTAACATGTTTGAAAACCCAGGCTGAATAACACAATATTTCTACTGCGTTCATGCTGTTTTACTGCTTAGTATTATAAGAAAAATATATCTCACATAGTTGTTTGGAGGTATAAGCTGGAGATTTCAGCAGTTACTTAATATCAGTGTTGAGAAACTGTCTTGTCCATTTCTTTTTTTAAAAAATATTTTATTTGAGAGAGAGAGAGGGAAGGAGAGAGGAAGGAAGAGGGAGATAGATAGACAGACAGATAGATAGATAGATGGATAAGAGAGTGAGCTTGCTAGGGACTCCAGACATTGCAAATCAACTCCAGATACATGTGACGGCTTGTCCATCATCTTACTTAGGTACTGGGGAATCGAACTTGCATCCTTAGGCTTTGCAGACAAGTGCCGTAACTAACAAACCATCTCTATAGCCCCTATCTTGCCCATTTATTAAAGCTCATTTCCATTTAAGGGCACATTTCCAGAAAGGATTGAACACAGAGTGGTGAAAGGAGGAAATTGCCCAGCTAGACAGAATGGCTGAATTAATCCTCATGGCAATAAATAACACATAATCTGTTTAAAAACCATGCTTTATCGATCCCTATTCAAATTCAAGGAGACTTACAAGAGAATTTTTAGTAGTCTAGAAAAACAATATTATTCAATATTATCTGTTTAATATTTTATAAATTCTTAATTAAGAAAACGGTCATATATTTTTAATTAAGTGAAATTGAGAGTTGGTGTTTTCAAAACACAAATGATTTTTTAAGTGCTAAGAGGGAAAAATTAGATAACTAAACTTTGTTGAACTTTAGGGAGAGGAGATTAATTATTTTTTCACCTTCCATTGAAGAGAAACAGCTCATTTGTTGTTTTGTTTTGCTTCCAGAATGTAATTTATCTTATGTCAAAGAGAACCAACAATGAATCCAAATCAGGCAAGGAAGGCAGAAAACATGCATTTCTTTCCAAATACCACTAAGATAATGGCAAGAATAAAAAAAATCATGTGATTATAGGATGAAAGAAAATGAAAGAGCCTAGGCAGACAGAACCATAGCAGGCAATATAGACCCATGCAGTTCTGGTTTCATGTTAGTGTCTGTAGCAGACATTTCTTGTCACCGGAGAAGATACCTGGCTGAAATCAGCTTATGGGGATGGAAAGGGCTATTTTGGGCCAATAGTTTTGAGCGCAAGTGTTTCATCATGGTGGTGAATCATGGCATGAGCAAAGACCCAGGCATCACATCTTCTGGACAGAAAGGAGGGAAGGTGAGTGAGAGCAAGCTGGATTCAACAAGAAGGGTTGGGTTATAACACCTCAAACCTGTGCCTAATAATGGATTTCTTCCAAGAAGGCCCCATCTCCCAGAGCTTCACAACTTCCCCAAACAGTGCCCCTCAGTTTGGGATTAATCAGCAGCATTCAAGCACATGAGGCAATAGGGGGCATTCTTACATTCAAACCACCACAGTTAACCCATGTACTGTGACCTGTCAGCCACAAGCTCTTCCCACCTAGAGTAAGAGCCTAGTCAGCTTTATAGACACTTAATGGGAGAGCCAACGACCACCAGATACATACATAAGAAAAAAACATAAGAGAGGCAGAGACCAAACAAAGAACTCAGAGAAGTCTGAACCAACTTTGGTGGTTAAAGAATTAACAATGGTCACAAATACAAACTCATACATAAGAAAATAATTTACTCTTAGTGAAAACAGCTCCTGTTTTGCTCAATACATTCCAATGCTGTGTGCTGCTTCTTTTAGCAGGCAAAAGAAATCCAACTTGAAGAAAGGGGCTCTGTCCAACGCGAAACACAGCAGCAAGGCAGAGAAAATCTCCAGCATGAGCAGAGAAGGTATCAGAGAGGAGGGATCTGACATTGTGAAGGGATACACACGTAAAGTGTTATACCTTACTTTTTCAAGGCAGAAACAATGCCATAGGTCTGTGGTTGAGCATTTGACAAGCATGAATCAGGCCCTAGATTTAACCACTAGTACTACTAAATATATGTGCATGTATATGCGGACATATACATACTAGAGAAACATCTAAGACAGCCAAAATGAATTTCTTCTGAGGAGTGGAAACAGGGGTAGAAAGGGGTGGACATGGTGGTGTAGGCCTGTTATTTTCCATCATGAACCTCAAGGAACCATTACATTATTTGAGTGTTATAAATGTTTCTCATTGTTAATTGTTTCTATTCACTATATAGCAATCAGTGCGTGAACAATTTTTAAAAATAAACCATAAATGTTTGCATTTGTCTGTTCTATGGCATCTGATCAGCATGGCGAGGAAGGCGTTCTGTGTACTACTTGACTTACTAGAAGGTGGTTTAAAGAACTGACATTCTTGAATTTAGAGACAAAGGTCAAAGACAAATAATGCCTTTGCTGTTAAGGCGTACATCACTGAGCACAAATCGTTACTGCACACAATGGCAGTCCATGGGGAGAAAGGGGGAGTGACTTTCGTTAGTATCTGTGACATATTGCTATGACATGACACTATTACATTTTGGTTTTTAACATTTTTAAAGAGGAAGTAATAGTTATGAGAGATGAAGAACTCAGAATTAAGTACTGTCGTTATACACAGTAGGGTAATTTGGTTTTGATGTATTGGCCTGGGCCTGTTAACTAATAACACCAAATTTTAAGTAGCATCTCACCAGTATGAAAAAGAGTTAGCATCATTATTAATGTCTAAACTATAGTGTGTTTCACACAGGATTATGGTAAAGGTCAGGCCATGTTTCTCTGAATTAAAAGCTATTCTGAGCTATCGTATTCCTAATCAACTCAGACCTAAAGGTGCATAGCTCAGTTATAATGAGACACAATGAATTTAAATAAACTGCAAGATACTGTATAGTGATTTATATGGGCACTGTGGTATCCTTTTAACTCATTAGCAATGAATGATACGATGTGTTTGCAACTGTTTTTTGCTGTATAACTATTTTTTAATCACAATATTTCTTAGTAAAAGTGCCTTATGCTCCCAGTTTCTTTCTGTATGTATAAAGTAAAAGGCAAAGGGTGCTCCTGGCATGCACCCACATGTGAGTCACTGCAGAAAGAAACTGTCAAAGAGCCACTCAAATAAATTTCATAAATTAACAATTTGTAACTGTGCTCACGTTTATGGTTTCACAGTATAGAATTGCCATGGGAATTGGGACAAGGAATGGAAGGTTATATAGAGGATTCTGAATCATACTTCACTCTTATCCTTGCAGAGACATTTTAAAAAATACATTGGACACTATGAACATTTATTAAGAAACAAAAACAAAATTTCGTCAGAAACTCTTCTGCTTAATAATTCAAGAGTCCTGTTTACCATCTCCCATCCTTTCTAGCGAGCCAAATGGTAGTGCAAGCAACATACTCTGGCAGCTTTCTCATAAGGTAAGTTTACACAAACAATGGGGATTTTCCTTCATTTAGTAAAGTGTTTGTATTCTTTTTCTAGGTTAAAAGAACATCTTAGGTATATATGACCAAATGTTAACTGAGAAGGGAAATAATAAATTGAGTTAAGGGGCAATAGATAAAATTATATTAATAATTAATAATGTTAATAAGAAAGGTAATTAATAAAATTCTTTTTAATGAATGGCTTCCTTGGCATTGATTGAAAGGTGGGCCTGGCAGCTCATGCCTGTCATACTAGCCCTTAGAGACAAGAGGCAAGAAGATTGTTGCAAGTTCAAAACTAGCTTTAGCTATAGACGGAGGCTCTATATCAAAAACAAATCAAAACCAAATTAAACCAAACAAGAATATGAGTTCACTGTAATGTCCCGAGATGCGTATGTCTAGCCCCTATCTTAAGTTAAGCTTTTCTTTTCTCCTTCTCCCCGTCCCCCTCCCCCTCCCCCCCCCCCTCCCCCTTCTTTTTTTTTTTTTTTTTTTTGATTTTTTGAGGTAGGTTTTCACTCTAGCCCAGACTGACCTGAAATTCACTATGTAGGGTCAGGGTGGCCTTGAATTCACAGTGATCCTCCTACCTCTGCCTCCCAAATGCTGGTATTAAAGGTGTGTGCCACCAAGCCCGGCTGAAGTTATGCTTTTCATCTTGCCATTCCTGGAATTTAAATCAGTTTAACTAGCATTTTGTATTTAAATGAAATTTCTTTCTTTTGGATCAACCACTTTTGATTTTCATTATCAATTACATATTTTTTTTCTTGATTGGTTTTTACCTAGCAAAAACTTGGTCTATACATGTTAATCCCACAGGAAGATCTAGACACTTTCTTTGTTCTCCAGTGTTTCTTCCCATTGACTTTCATGGGGGAAGAACTGAAGTTTAACCTGGCAAAATGGTGATCCGTCGATAACTACTATTCTCAGCCTCCATTGGAAACTGAATTGTGTTGAACAAGCTTTCACATGTTGAAATCTAATGTGACTGTATTCGGAGAAAGGGACTTAAAGAAGCAAGTAAGGTTAGAGGAGCTCGTTAATATAGGCTTTGGTCTGACTCTGTGATGCCCTGATGAGACCAGACTGGACAGACAAGCACAGGAAAGACCAGGTAAAAATATTCAGGGAGAAAGTAACCGGTTGTCAGCAAGGGAGACAAGGATCAGGAGGAACAAACACTACAGGCTCTGTGATCTCAGACTTGAGGAGCCTCTGTTGCAGGTGCGGTCTGGTTGCTGTGCTACAGCAGCTCCAGCAAGCTAGTACACTAGGTATAGGCATGACATGGACTTGGGGTTCATGGAGGCATTAGTTTTCAGCTAATTTTCTTAAAATACAAAGCAGAATATTGTGGATTGTCTCTTTTTTCTTAACACAGTTGTGGTCAGGGCTTATTATTTAATGATCACAAAAGGATTAGACCTACAATATGCTCAAGTGACAGGATTGTAGGACCTTAGAGACTTAGTGGTCTCACAGCGAAGAACTATCTAGTAGCCAGCACTGCTCACAGCTAGACTGGTCTGTAACATAAATAAACATTTAGGTAAGCCAGCGAATACTTTTGTGAGTCTTTGTTGCTATACTCTAACCTTTAAGTAAAAAACATTGTAGAATGAAAGTGCCGTGCCAAGGTCCTCTATTGTATCTAAACTTTAACTTTTCTTTATATTCCACCCATAATAACAATCTACTATTGTTTACTCAATGATTAAAATTTATTATATATATACATATATAATATATTATATATATTATTATATTAATAATATATATTAATATATTAATAATATATATTATTATATTATATATATAATATATATAATACATATATATATATACACACACACACACATATATGTATATATACTTGTACAAGTTATATACTCTAATGTTATGTATAATAAACTACTAATTTAATTACAATTCATTTCCATTACAGTTCTAACAGTAATATATTCAAAATCTGCCTTCTGCTTTGTCTTCTTGGCTTTTTGAACTATTATGTTCAAGTTCATCCTTGCTTAGAAACATCTAAGGGACCAAAGACAACCCATAATCTTTACTCTAAGTAAGAAAGGCGGTGTCCACCTGCAATTAGTCCCTAGCCACCATTCAAAGTCTTTGAAGTACTTCTGATTAGGATATATATTTAATATTATAATTATTGTTATTAATAGTTCACTATGAATTCACAGGAAGCTTACTTCCTACATATTAACGGATTTTCTGCATGCTCATTGATGATCTCAGCATGAGATATTTTTAGATATTAATGGGCATTAATTTATAGCTTAGGGTAAATACTACTGATTCCTACTATGTCCTAGCCTTTGTCAATGATTTGTGCCATTTTGAAGAATTTTACCCAGTATATACACCTCTTTGTTGAATATTCTGTGCAGTCAGAGTTCAGCTTTTTTCCTAATAAAGCCTTATTTTGATTTTCATTTTTTGTAATAAGTCATGTTGCATAAGTGCATTTTAATGCTCAGAACCTAAGATTTACAGCTGGCAGAATGAAGATACCCCTGATTGAAATGGTGAAACGATTACCATAATCTTACTCATCTGGAACTTTTTCTTTTTCCTTTTGACAAACATGGACCAACTTGTAAACAAAGCAGCCTTGTAAAGTGCTCAAGCAGAATACTGTCAGGAACTGAAAGTTGGAAATTTTCTTGTTCTGTCTCTCAGAGAAAGTACAAGTTTAGTACAATTAAATGGTGGTAATTCTACCTATTGGGTCTTACATTAAGCACTTAATCCAATGATGTCTCTGATAAACTTTGAAGTTACTAGTTTCAAAAGTTTCCTTAAGTAAGATGGAGTCACACAAACCTGTTAGTCTACATAAAATTAAAAAAAAAAAACAAAACTATCTTAGTCTTAACTTGTTTTCAGTAGACAAAACATCCTTGAGCATCAGCAGGATTTCAAGATTGCCATTGTCTTTAAGATGTATTCATGGAGGGTAGAGCTCAAAGAACCTGGCATACTTTTCTATCCCATGAAGAGGAAAGACAGCAACTGCTCCTCTACTTGGGGCTTTCCGAATAGCTTTCCCTGATTTGTGTGTTTTATTCTGAGAAACAATGAACAGAGATAGCAAGGTCTGCTTAGCATGCAAAAACAATCATATTTTTTCTTGACTTTTGAGCAGGAAATGCAAGTTAACTATTTTTATTTTTTATTTTTCTGGACCTTACAGTGTTTCCTTTTTTTTTTTTTTTTTTGGTAATTTTAGCATTCTTTAAGTAAATGGGTACATGGAGAAAATGCAAATCAAATACTTGGTTGAGTGGTTACTTTAATATAATGAATTTCTTACCTTCCATTAACTTTTGTTGAATACAAATCATGTTGAATAAGAGTTAAAATTACCCTCATCCTAAAACGTCTTACAATTGAACACCATACCTAAAAAGGAGGAAAAAATAACAGTAAAGCAAGGGGAAAATAAAGCAAGCATTCAACAGAAATGCAAGTTATTCAAGGTTCTGGTCCTGTATGTGCACTTGAGCTATTGATGACTCTTAATGTATGCTGTATGCTGAATGTGATTATAGACAGAAATAAAACTGTATGAAAGATGTAGAATGAGAATTTTAGGGAATGCTGCGATTGAACGTTTTCAAAATCTACTTAGATCTCTTAAATGTTTGGTAGATGGACTTACTCAGAGACTCACATTTCTTTCTGGCCGAGAGGTCATGAGCATTCTACATGACTCCTTAAATTTTAGATAAGTTTCTTCCTGATTTGTAGGCATCTGGCTTCCCTTTACTTAGAACGTTTATTTTATATAACATGAAATTGTAATTTTTCCTCTGCCTCTTTGATAAACCTCACAGTCTCTTAATAGTTTTATAACCCAGGAATGTCTATCTTTGTGTAGAACATTGAAAACCATTTTTTTATTTTTTGGTAACATAAAGGCAAGGCTCTTATCTTCAAGTCTTGGTGTGTGCATCAGGTAGTGGGCAGGAATTCTAATTTGATATGTTCCAGTTAGCCAAAGGATATAGTTTAATCACCTTTTGTCTCTAATGTCCTCTAACATTCTTGAACAGCTCACTACAGTGATCAAAATCTCTTCTACCTTTTGTTTGTGCAGAATTGAGTTATACCTCTTCCTTATTTCCAGAGTGCTAACTAAAGTCTTGCTTATTTGGTTAACAAATTCAGGGTAGTTTTTTTTTTTTTTTTGTCAGCAAATCCAAATTTGATTTTATTAGAGAATATGACATGTTTGGGATAGCTGTTCTGTCATCTTTGTCCTCAAAGAACTTGGAAACTATTGAGGTTAAGAAAAATTCTTAGACTGATAAGGCTTCTCTAAGGAAAACTTCAAATATACATGGTGTATCTAGTTAAGTTGCAATTGAATTAATCTACAAAGCTGACCATTCCAGAGCTCCTGAAGACTAATGACACTGATCTTTTTTTCTCTGGAACAAAACTCAGACCAAATTTATGTGCAAAGGCAGGCTTACATCATAGTTAAGTAATGTATAATTTGAAGGAAAATATATGTTATTTTATTTAGAATTATCTTCTTCTATAAGGTGACTGGGTGATTGAAATATCTTACATAGACATGAGTTACTTCACATTGAAAATTCCCTTTCCTTTCACCTTCTTTCCAATATGATAAATTAATCACTAACATCTCTGTACAGAATCATATATCATTTGTATTGTGACATGAGAAAAGGAAGATATCATTGGAGCTTTATGAGGCTGGGCTAGAGAGAAGAGGAAGGAATGGTAGATGATGCTGAGAATTCAGTTCTTAGATTTTTGTGGTGTTAATTACTATTGACAGGGTTATATTAAATCATTTGCATAAATTTCTGCTCATGGAAACACATGAACATTACTTGTAAAAATAGAAAATTGCTATGATAAATAAAATGCTGATTGGGAATCACAATTATCTAAGGATACATAATAAAATGTCCTTTCAAGATGTTATCTATTAGGACAATCATCTGTTGTGATATGGGTGATATGAGTATTTCACTTTGTACCCCATTCCTCTTTTTTTAATTTGTTTTAAATTAGTGTATGGTAACTGTAAAAAAAAAAAAAAAAGAAAGAAAGAAAGAAAAACTCTTCTCCACTAAACTCCCTACAACTTTTCTTATAAAGTTGAAACATTTTTAAGTAATATAAATGTGTAATGTGGTGAAATCCAATCTGATAGCAACCTTTCTCTCTGAAGGTGATTTGTATCATGTTCCATTTAGTCAGGGTCACCCCATACAGTGGATTTGTGAGAAGTTATTTCTTGTCTTCTACTAGATTCCATCCCATGGCTGTGTTTTATATTCAAGGCATTTACTGCTGCTCAGTTGTTGGGTTTATTCACATCTTTGCTAATTGTTCTCCCCCATTAGCAAATAAAGTCTAAAAAGTAATGGATATCACTCACATTGTTTAGTGCTATTTCTGCAGTGCCTAAATTATGTTTGCTTCTTAGGCACTTCCAATAATTAAGAAAATGCCATTCTAAATTTATTTTTACTGAAATATATCAATGTACCTCTCATTTCCTTTATTATGAATTAATTTTACCAATGTTTAAATTCTATATTTCTTGTGTTTTCCCTAAAAGTTCCTCTTTTTCCTTTTCCAATTAAATCTTTCAGATTCTGGTTGGAGCATGAATTTTGTTTGCAATTGTGTTTCTATTCCATCTTGTATTTGTGACCTATACCACAGGGAAAATATATGAAAACTAGACTATGTCTTATTATGAGCAATTTATTTCAAAATATGAAGGTTATGTAAGGAACAGGGCTTTATCAAAAGTTAATTTGTAGGATGAAAGGAATCGCCAACTTCCATCACCAACTCATATATGCAATATAAAAAGATTAGCCCCCGTGAGAGGTCCTTCAAAGGCATACTTTCTGGTTTTGTTTACTTCAACCACAGGCGTTCTCTTTGCTTTGTTCTGTGGGTTGCTTAATATATCATTTGGTTCTACATGTTTCTTTCTCCTGATATTTCTTTTATACTGTCAGATCCTGCCATGTCCATTCAAATCTAAAATTGTCTGAAACTATCTAAGTCACAACAAATCTGCTGTGTGAATAAAATCTTTATGGAGAGCTGTGAGGTTTCCAAGGCACATGCATAATAGAAATTCAATATCACTTCATTTGAGTACAGGCAGAACTACCAATAACTGCATTTCACAGAGACCTACAAATTGTGCTATGAAAAGAATGATTCCGACAGAATGCCGGGCATGTGCAAGGGAGCCTGGGAAATGTATTCCACCCTCTGCTCTGTGAATCACCTTAGGGTGGTGGCAAGAGGAAAGAAGGACACGCTGGAATTCAAAATCATATTAAGAGAGACTGATTCTAGTTACTTTTGATTTTAATCACATATTCCCAGTTATGAGAGTTAAATTGAAATATGGAAAATGAAAATCTGCGAGGATGCCTTATAGTTGAGAACTTGGTATCAATATCTTTAGTGCCAACAAAGTCATTACAAAAAAATACTGATAGATACAGAATATAAAGTAGTATAAATTTATGAGTAAAGAATTAATAAGGAATAATTTTCTCTGAGAAAACAATCAAAGTAGGAAAACGTCTATCTATTTCTATGTAAAAGTAAGAGAGCAGAGGGGAGCAAGATATAAGTCAAATTGAACTAAAATGAATATTTAGAAGCATATCATATCTTTTGATCCTTAAGATAACTTTTTAATACATGTTACCTAAAATTATCACAGAAAAAGTTAGTTATGGTGAAGATTATTTTAGGGACTATTATAGACCAATTTATGATTGGCTTTATATTATTTATGTTTTGACATCTAGAAATAGTAGTTATATAAAATAAAATAAAATAAATAATGAGGATAGTTTCTACTTTCAAATAGTTTTTCAACTATTTTAATCTAATACCTAAATTATAAAAATAATATAATATCAAAATCTATGTTTAGGGCTGGAGAGATGGCTTAGCGGTTAAGCGCTTGCCTGTGAAGCCTAAGGACCCCGGTTCGAGGCTCGGTTCCCCAGGACCTGTGTTAGCCAGATGCACAAGGGGGTGCACGCGTCTGGAGTTCGTTTGCAGAGGCTGGAAGCCCTGGCGCGCCCATTCTCTCTCTCTCCCTCTATCTGTCTTTCTCTCTATGTCTGTCGCTCTCAAATAAATAAAATAAAAAAAAAATCTATGTTTACCATTTCGGCAGAAAATTGATATGATGAAAATGAAATGCATTAGTTTGCTCATGTTTCGTTTTTGAAATAGTTAACTGAGGGCCATAAAGATGGCTCAGCAGTTACGGTGCTTGCCTGCAAAGTGTAATGACCTGGGTTTGATTCCCCAGTACATAGGTAAGCCAGATGCACCAAATGGCATATGTATCTGGAGTTCATTTGCAGTGGCTAGAGCCCCTGGTGTGCCCATACTCTCTCTCTCTCTCTCTGCTCGTAATTTTTTTTAAACAAAGTTAACTGAGCAACTAAATATATTGCATAAAATTTATAATTCTTAAAATCAAAGCTCAAGGACAGTAACTGTTATGCTAGATGGTGAAAACTCTAGCAAGTTGGACCTAGACAGAGGCAGTGGGGAAGTGAGGCCATGCCCTTGAAGGGGATGTTTCTGTCTGGCACCTCCTTATTCCTCTTTGCAACCTGAGGAGAGCAGCTCTTGTCTTCCAGGCTTTCCTTTTTGAGGTTACTCTTCTCTAAAGAGATGGGGCTTGTTGATCATGCACACAGACCCTGCTAAACCATAGCTAGTATTTTAAGTTGCTTATCTTGGGTATTTTTCAAATTAATTAATTAATTAATTTTCAAGGAGGGAGAGGATGGGGGGGGGTAATGGGCACACCAGGGCCTCTAGCCACAGCAACCAAACTCTAGATGCATGTGCCACTTTGTACATATGGCTTTGTGTGGGAACTGGGGACTCAAACTCAGGTCTTTAGGCTTTGCAGGGAAGTGCAGTAACCTGTGAGCCATATCTCCAGCCCTGTGTCTCGTATTTTTGTCACAGTAATGCAAAATGGATCAACAGAGTATGTATGGCTACCCAAGACAATTCATATGCCACATAATCAAATACTTTAGACATACTTTACATGCATTTAATTGGCATGCCATGCATGATAATTTATTTTTATTTAATATGTATACTCACCAGTATTTCTTAAATATTTGTAGGATAAATGTTTGTGATGAGTTAAATGGTAGTGAACACTGCCACTTTCAAAGCTCCTCTGACCTCCCACACACTGGATGATGGTATTACATGGCATGTCAGTCAAGTTCCACTTTAGCCAGAAACTCTATTTGAATGTTGCTTGTGTTGTTGCTGAAGTCTTGGAAAATGGCTTGTAACTCAGTTACTCTTTCTGTAAAATAGAAATAAAAAGATTATCTATTTCAAAGTGCTCCTAATGGGAGGGATTAAGTTGACACATTAAACCTCTTAGACTAATGTTTAGTAAACAGCAGGAACCTGCTAAGTTTTAATTATAGTTACTGATAGTTGGGCTATAACAACATGATGTTTTCTTATATCTTGGGGAAAACATTATTGTAATTGTCTATATGAAAACTGAGGTTAAAATACTTTATGCAAGTCTCTCCATGACACATAGCCAATTACAGAGCTGAAAACTCCTGGTGTCATGCACTTTCCACTGTCTTATCCTATTTCCAAAGGTTCTATGATATCCTAGATTATGTAACAAAAAACTGGAAACTAATATGAATAGTAGTATGATGTATCAGTTAGTTGTTCATTACTGGGACAAAATACCTGATCAGAAGAAGTTTATGGAAAGAAAAGAGTTTAATGTGGTTTACAGTTGGGTAAAGGGTAAAGTCCATCATGACTGAGAAAGTATGGCAGGTACAAAAAGCCCATGTTATCACCTTGTAAAACAGGAGACAGAGAAAGAACAGCCAATGAGACTGGACTATGAAACCTCAAGGTCCACCCCCAGAAACACACTATGATCAGCAAGGTCCCACCTTCTAAAGCTTCCACCATCATCCCAAATAGTGCCCATCAATTTGGGATTAAGTATTCAAATACATGAGCCTATGAGGAACAATTTATATTCAACATATCATCATGGCAATGATAATAATGCTGCTGCTGCTGCTACTGATGATAATGATGATAATAATAATAAATGATATGTGGGTTTCTGACAAGTAAGTCAATTTTTGCATGAACAATAATAATTTTATAACTTTACAGATAAGCAAACTGAGTCATGAAGATAATTCTTATTTATTTGCAGGCAGAGGAGAGAGAGAGAGAGAGAGAGAGAGAGAGAGAGAGAGAGAGAGAGAGAAGGAGGGCATCCATGGGTGGAGACTGGGCATGCTAAAGACTTTTGCCACTGCAAACAAAATCCAGATGCATGTACCACTTTCTGTATCTGGCTTTACATGAGTACTAGGAGACAATTATTTTTTAATATATTTTATTTATTTACTTATGAGAGAGAGAGAGAGAGGGAGAGAGAGACAGAAATAGAGAATGGGCCCACCAGGGCCTCTAGCCACTGAAAATGAACTCCAGACACTTGTGCCACCTTGTGCATCTGGCTTACATTAGTCCTGGGGAATCAAACCTGGGTCCTTAGGTTTCTCAGGCAAGCACCCTAACTGCTAAACCATCTCTTGAGCTTGAGACAATTTGTAACTCATACAGTGTCGTGCAACTCTTAAATGGCTGAATTGCAAGTGGCCTTGCAATCCCTGTGAGCACACCCAAAGAAAGCTCATGTTTCATGGATATGATCCAGAACTGGGTCAGCTCTTCAATCTCTACATATTCACTCCTCACTGAGGTTGTCTCCGATCCATACTTCTAGGAGGAAATAGCAATACCTTCTGACTTTTTGCAGTCCTTGAGATCTCTGTCCCCCCACCCCACACCCCTGGATTTCACTGCTTGGCAAAATAGTTTTCTGCCCTTCCTCTGCTAAGCTGAGACTCTCACAGAAACTGCTTGCAGTTGCCTGGCTTGGATCCAAGTGTGAAGGTGGTTCTGATGGAGCTGGGGGGGGGGGGTTCTCTCTATGCTTTTCATTAGTGACTCCGTTAAGGGCCCTAAGTTTCCTCTCAATGTTATAGGCTTTCAAATTTCATCTCACCCTTTATCTGCCACTGATCTGGTCATAAATAAATAAATGAACTGTTAATGGGTGAATCTAGAACTTCTGTCTAGTCCACAGTTTGCATCTAAGTTCTGAGGATATGATACTAATGTAAGTGTATCATGTGTGGTTCCTTACATTTTTTCTTCATTCATCTGAGGTTTACCAGAGTTGCCTATTCATAGTTAACCCTCACAATGAATATAATTTAACATTTTATCAGGATCCTGCTGCCATGCTTTCATATGGAATTTGGCTAAACATACCTCAGCTTCACTAGGTCCTGTAAATGGTGAACACCCAAACATAGAAAAATGCCAGTGTTAGTGATGTTTCAGAGCGATTTTGTAGCCATGTTAAAGGTCTATATTAAAATGAGATATATTCATAAGTATTTGTCTTTCTCGGTTTGGCTTATTTAACATAATGACCTATTTGTCTTTCTCTTGTTTTTATCCTTCTTCCTCTTCAAACTCTCTAGTGTTATAAGGAAGAAGTGAAAATTATGGGTGATTAATACTGACAAAGAAGAAGGATTATATTTTACTATATATCAAAATTACTACATTTATATTAGTATATATATATGCACATATATGGCAATATATTACCAAATTCTATTTCTTTTGAAAACAAAAACTATTGATGTGCCTATTATATTTGAGAAAATACATTCTTTGGTAATTTAAGAAGAAATATTATAATGGGTATCAGGGTCAAACAACTGTTCGTGTATGTTATCTTCTGTCAAAATTGTGCAAAATTTTTCTAATATAATGCATATTTTCTGATTATAGAAAGATTAATATATTTATATATATATATACATACATGAATTTAGGAAAAGATTATAGATTGTATTTTATAATATTTTATTTTATTTATTAGAGAGAGAGAGAGAAAGAGGTAGGTAGAGAGAGAGAATGGGCGAACCAGGGCCTCAAGCCACTGCAAATGAACTCCAGACACATGTGCCATCTTGTGGGTACTGAGGAATGGAACCTGGGTCCTTAGGCTTCACATGCAAGCACCTTAAGTGCTAAGCCATCTCTCCAGCCCTTATAATATGTTTTATAAAAAGCTAAAGGGTAGCAGTTCAAGGACACTAAACACAAAGTGATAAATGTTTAAGAATTGTGTGATACTAATTACTTTTATTTTATTACCACATATTTTATGTTTATTAAATTATTAACCTATACTTCATAGGTATATACAATTGTTATGTATCAGTTAGAATTAAAATAAAAAAAGATTTGAGGCAAAATACCAGAAATAACATTTAAGTTGGGAATTCCAGCCCTTTTGTGGGTGTGTGTACACGTGTGCATATGCACAAGTTGGCATGTGTTTCGATATTTAGCAGTTAATATTTCTTCTAGGGCACGGAGCTCTCCTGTGCCTTATCAGTCCAGTTCTTGGCATCCTTTTTACTTTTGCTATTTCAACCTAATACCATACGGTGCAGATAAGGCTGATTCTAACTCTGGATTCATTCTGACATGTTTCTCAGAACTGGCCATTGAGTATTTTACACTCCTCTGACACTTTGGCTCAGCTCTGAGCATGTGACACAAAGTGGGACAGTCTCACCTCTTGAACTTTGAACGCATTAGAGCCCTATTGCCTACTTACGTGTGCTGTTATGTGGGAGGTGGTGGCTTGCTTACTGAGTTCCAGGCGTTCTCATCTACTTGAGACCTGAAGGTTAAGCACATTGATTTTTCCCTTTCTCACTTAAGGAAGTCATGTTGCATATTTAAATAAAATCTCAACAAAAGAGTCCTAAGAGAGAAGAATATTTTAGAGACTTAAGAATACACTTTAGAAGTGAATACTTAAATGACAATCATGATCTTCTAACTTAAAAGTTAGTATCAGCATTTTACCTCATGACATCTTCTATTCATGGCTGTTATCTTAATTTTACTCATATCAATGATAAATTTTCAATTAAATATAATAAAATCTATTTGTTATCTTTAAAAAATATGATTTTTTTGTTCATGTTGGACTTCTGTTTACTTTCCTAATAAAGTATTATTTACCAAACACCTCGACATAATAAGCCATCAGGGTGAGTTTAGTTTTACCTCTTGAGACATAGTTTATTTCTCCTACTCTTGTCTGTTCTTCGTAGATTCAGGAATTTAAAAATAGGCACAGGTGCACCAAACTATCTCCAAAAATGGCACTTGAAGTATTTGAATTCATAACATGATTTTTAATACTTACTTCTCAAAAGTAATACTGGATTCTATTGTGTCCTTTGAAAATGTATTTGAAAATGTCTGATTTAGTCTCAGTGTTCAAATGGTATTTATAAATATTCTAACTTTTCCATACTGATGCAAGCCTTTCTATTCCTAGTCTATGAATATGAAATTTAATTGAAAGAATTGATTGCAGGTATATTTCCCTTTAAAACATTAACATTTTATAACAGTAATTACATAAAGATATTAATATATAATGTAGTCACTTGAATTTCAAATGAAATTCTTTAAGAATTTACTGATGACAAGTTCTTTGAAGATGTAATGTTTTATAATAGTACTTTTATTATTTTCTTTCTATATAAGTCATCATTTCATCCATTTTTGTAAAAAGCAATTGATCCAAAAGAAAGTTTTTATACAAATTAAAATAATTTCTTTAATGTTGATTTCTGAACCAGGAATTTTTCTGGGCATTGTACTATCTCTTAAGGAACTTATAATATAGGTGAGAATATAGAAAAATAAACATCAATTACACATATGTTTCTGAATATATGAACCAAATGCACTTGCAATATAATTAAGAAAGAAACATATATAATCAACTAGAGTAAATTATAAGATAAAGTATTATTTTATTTATTTGAGAGCAACAGACAGAGAGAGAAAGAGGGGGGCAGAGAATGGGCATGCCAGGGCTTCCAGCCACTGCAAACAAACTCCAGACGCGTGCACCCCCTTGTGCATCTGGCTAACGTGAGTCCTGGGGAATCGAGCCTTGAACCGGGGTCCTTAGGCTTCACAGGCAAATGCTTGACCATTAAGCCATCTCTCCAGCCCAGGATAAAGTATTTTTTAATATACAGAATCATCAATGCTATAGGATATCAGAGGAGGAGATGCTATTTCCAGTTGAGGGGAACATAGTTAGTGTCTGTTGATGTGCAGGTAGAAAATAGAAAAGTATACTGTATTAAAGTACAGGTATGCAAAAAGCCTCCTAAGCTTTTTTTTTTTGGAAGGTACATGTAAGATACAATGGTTTTGGTTGACTGGAATATACATATTGCCATCTAACATGAAAATTTAAGGTGTTGTCAAGATGGAAATTTGAAGAATGAGTGTGGTATTTCAAAACTCTTAATATGAGACTGGGAATAAAAATAGAAATGCAATTACATTTTTTTAACCACTACTTTAGAGACATAAGTGGATAATTCTTTGAGATGGTACTAGGGTAATATGGAAGGAATACAGGGAATTGAAGGTAAAATTACAATGCTAGAATTCTAGCAATCTCCCTGGTAACTAAATACAAAAAGAAATAATGTAAATTATATTCCATATTATCAAGCTTGATGTGTTATAAAAAGGTGGTTATTATGAAGTGATAGCTAAATATTAAGTCACATTTTCAGTGTTCATGGCTCTGCTATTATATGGGTTAGAGATAATCATTTAGACTCCTGCCATTTCTTTCAGAAAAAAAATCATGGTATGGATGAGTTTAGACAAAAGTGACAGAAAAAGTATGTCAACATTTGGACATATGAAGAATTAAATAATTTATTCACTGTGGTATTGTGTTTTCAATAAACAAAGTAAGAAAGATATCAATTTGTTTGATGGAATGAAATTATTAAACTAATAAATAGTTCAAATTAATGAAAGTTTGACCAACCAGTAAATATCACTGTGGTTTTTCATCCTACTCATGGAAAGTATTTTTTATATTTGTGATATTTATTTTTCTCTTATTGAGTAAAACACTAATCACATAATTGTTATTGAAGAGGTGTTTCATTTTCAAGCATGAAGGAGTTAAATCCTTGAAGACACTGTTGAAATTTCCTAAGATTTTCTGGTCATTATAGAGTACTTTCGAACAAACTTAGGGAATTCCTCCTGGAGTCTTTTTCCACCCAAAGCAAAATTATTTTTCTCATTTGAATTTTTCCTAATCTTTTGTTAACTCTTAAAAACTTATCTAATGACTTTAATTTAAAAATGGTGACTTCTTATTGGTTTTTATGCAATGTCAGTTTTAGAATAGTTCCCACTTTCATAAAGGAAGACAAAGGTTAATGAATCTGGTAGGAGCTAAGTAAATGAGTTCTGGTACTTTTTTTTTTTTTTAAGCTAGTACAGAGTTTTTGAATTGCAGAATACCTATACTTCCATATTCACATACACTACATGTATATTTGAAAAGCCATAGGCATCTGCAGAAATTCCATACTGTAAAGTAAATAAATATATACTGGATGCAGCTAAACTATGTTCATATTTATCTGATGATTATTTCAGTGTGCGATTATTTGAAATTAAATTTGCACATTCTAACTTTTCTAAGTATATCTCATTAAATCTAATGCAAAGAATAATCTACTTTTGTAGTTTTAGCTATAAGTATTTTTTATGATTTTGATCAACTTCAAATACTCTCCAAAATATTAGAATCAGGAATTCAATACTGTAGGTTAAACCTTGTTTCACTTTTTAGATTAGATTATCAACTTATTTTAGAATAATTACCGAATTCCATCATATGTATTATGCTGTTCATCAATGATGGCAATCAAGTCGTAACTTTTTTTTTGAGTTTAACTCATTTCATTACCTCTGATTACATTATGACAACAAATCCATGTGCACCATTATCTCAATGTCTAGTAAGCAACACAGGTGTGTAAGCCTTAAAAGTGCCCTGATCCTGGACACAGAATAAGAATGCACTAGAGACTTACCCAAAGGAAAAAAGAAAAGTTTTTACTCATACGTGGATTATGAGGGTGAAGATGAGGAAGACTAATGGACAATGAGAAGAGATCCATCACACTGCTCAACATAACAGATGATTCCTGTCATGTGGGTTCATTCAGAGATTGTCCCAAGTTCCTATCCTTTGTCTTAGGTACTTTGGAACCTGGAAAGCCAGCAAAGGATAACCTAAGCCTCATTGAAGGTCTAAATTAAAACATGTGTGTGGCATCTAATTATGATATGATGTGAACAACAGTCTCTCCAACAACTACACAGAATATATACAGAGGCACCAACTTGTAAATGAGAAAATGTATACAATAAAATTTAATAAATTGCCCCAAGTCATGCTATTGGCCATGAATATACTTAGATTTAGTCACATTGGTCAGATTTGAAAAGCTCATGTAAAGTTGTACATACATACATATAGGAATAAATACTACCAAGCCACAATATTTATGTATATATCACTATATATATGATAAATTATAAGCATATGTAGATCAGCAAAACTTCTGGGAACATGAATGTGTTTTGAAATATCTTTATGGCACTGTATTTTGTCACTTATGAACCTGTGATCTTACAATAGTGAAGTATTCTAAAACTTGGGACTGGAGAGATTGCTCAGTGGTTAAATGTGCTGCTGGCAAAGTCTGGCAGCTGGGTTTGATTCCCCAGGACCCTGTAAAGCCAGATGCACAAAGTGGTACATGTGTCTGGAATATGTTTTCAGTGGCAGAAGATCCTGCTGAACCTATTCTCTTTCTCACTCTCAAATAAATAACTAAATATCTTTAAAAACAATTAATGGAGCAATTACATATTTGTTTCATTAGATTAAAGTGAAGATTAATAAGTAAAACATTGAATACATTGTCTCAGGCATAGTGTCATTAAATATGTTATTTCCTGTTACCACCATTGCTTATGATATTTTACTCTTTCCTCATAATCGAAAACTATTTGTCTCTTATTTTCCATTTTAAAAACCTTTAAGTAAAATGAAGGACCATGGCTCGAAAAGACAAGATCTATAGGATATAAGCACAGACCTAAAGATTTAAAAATGGGAAAAATTAAAATGGTACTATTGACTTCAACGTTATTTTACAAATTAATTGTGTTGTCTTCACATGCATGGGTCATTTTGGTGTTTTCCAACATAATGCGTTTAAGTTAGATATATGTGTTCATTACTTAGTTAGAAAGTATATTTAATGATAACTTTATTAAAACCATAGGGTGTTTAAGAAGAACAAAATGAGTCATTTATGATATTTGCATAAATATAATTGTGCTATATACCTTCTTCCAGGTTTAAATAATGCTGTATTGCAGCTTTATATTAAGTTTACAATTATGCCTCAGCTATGCAATTAAATACTCACTAAAAATCAGCAATTATAAACTTTCTTGCATAAATAATATCCCCTAAAGAATGAACTGTACTTGCAGTAATATCCTCTCTATCATGTGTTGCTGTTCTGCTGTTCAGCAAAGGGATGGAGTGGGAAAATAATTTCACACTGCATATAATGCATCTGATATGAAGGAAACTTGAAAATTATTTAGTTACAGATTTCTCTGACCAGGCTTGCAAAAAGTAGCATATATTATGTTAATGGGCAAGCATTTGAAAATGAATTTGAATATTAAATGCACTAAATTTGGGTTCTGACATGAAGGCATAGTGCTATACAATTTGCAAATAGGTTTTTGTTAACTCTTTCATTCCAACGGCTCACCATCACAGTTTGTGCTTAAAAAACAGAGTCTCAGGTTGTGTTCATCACTGAAATTCTATTATCTTAAATCTGAGGGTACACTAAGGAAGTCCTACTATCCTATCAGATCCGTTAGGCAGGTTTCATGTTCAGTTGTTCCATTGTTGCTCAATGAAAAGTAGTTGATTATTCATTGAAAGTTCTCAGTAGAAAAGAAATGAGCTACATCCATCACTGTTTTAATAGTATACCATATTTTTATATTTGAGTTGGCATATATTGGAATGTATGCTACCAAGCCACTGTTATATATTCACACAAAATATCTTGTTTTCTAGTCCAGGCAGAGATCCCAAATTTACTATTAGTGGATTCATAGTGTTTAAATTCACAGGAAAAATGAATAGTTAATAGGAAACCTTCTCACCAAAGCACATTTTTATTGAAAGAGCAAAGCATTACAGTACACCGGATGTTTTAGGTCATTTATTTTGTTTTTGCTCTGGGTCATTTTACAAAAGCACTTCTGCTCTCTAGCGTTAAAATGAGAGCCACTCTACTCCCCAGATATTACCCAGCAGCACTTGGGGGCTCTTAATGATTAATACCATCACCGTCCAGCCACAAACCTTTCTGCCGCAGATAATGCCAGGCAGCAAGCGCGTTTGACACTTTTAATGTATAATTAAGTAGGAAAAGTCAGCACTCAGTATGCAAATTTTTCAAAATGATAAATGATGCCATACAGCAGTAGGGATTGATTTGGTGTAAATGAAACTAATTAAGGAAATGTCAAACATAATTAATAAAACAGGTTTAAGCTGCAAAACATTGTCAATTGAATGAATGAGGAGGCATTGGCTCCCATTGTTTCTGCTTTATTTAGGGCTTGTGTTTAGCTTGTACTGTGTTCCTAAATGCACTTTCACTACCTCACACCCTCCACCACCAATTCCCAGAGAGGGGGAAAATAAATTTGCTTGTCTCTCCACTGACTGCAGAAATTAATTGCAGAAATCTTGTCCCATCCAAGTGTTACATTCACTCACAGGACATTAACATAACTAATTTGAAAGAGCCCAAATGACTGCATAATAGAGCGTTGTCACGATGCCTGACAGTCTTTGGTCATACCAAATTAGCTTGGTTTTCTAATTGAAATTTTTTTCCCTTCGACTCTTTCTATAATTTTTTTTCCTCAGCTATTCATTTTTGATAAGAACAAAGGTTTTATAATTTACAAAAGAGTGCTTGACCTATAATTACTAGGAGGAAATTAGGGGAGGTAGAGAAGTCAGATTTAGTCCTAGTAATGATGCTGGAGACCTTGCTCCCTCTAGGGAGCCTGAAGAATAATGGAATCTTCTATTTTTACGGGCGACCTGTGCACTGGTGCTGACTCTAACTGTGAATCCACTTTACTTTGCAGATCACTTGCTTAACACTAAAAGTGCCAGCAGAGTGGCAGGCCATTACTCCAAATGCCATTCAAACCAGAGCCATTTCCACATGTCCTTCCTGCTCAAAGAGTGAGCGGCAGAGCACGCGCTGGTTCTCTCGCCACACCGTGTAAGTCTCTCACGTGGAGTTATGACAACCTCATTTCAGTACCAACTGGGCAGGAGAGGACAAGGAGCTTGTCAAGAGTAAGAAATTTAAAGAATACTAAACTGATTTGTTTGTAAACGAACCCAATAGGTTTGATTTTAAGATTGTCACCTCCACCCATGTTATAGGTATAGTGTAACCATACTTGATTCAAAGTGAGAAATCCTTAATATATCAACATCTTAGAGATCTTTTCTCAGTAGGACATACTTCCTAAAATGAGTCACATAAGATTCTACTCTTTTTTTTTTTTTTTTTTTTTTTTTTTGAGGTAAGGTCTCACTGTAGCCCAGGCTGACCTGGAATTCACTATGGAGTCTCAGGGTGGCCTCGAACTCACGGTGATCCTCCTACCTCTGCCTCCCGAGTGCAGGGATTAAAGGTGTGTGCCACCATGCCCAGCTTAGATTCTACTCTTTTTAAACTTTAATTTTTGAGGTATATAGTTCATAATGGCATTTCAGAATAACTGGGGAAATTGAATGGAATTGAAGGTAGATAGAGTATATATTTTTTTTCTTAATTCATACAGGTTCTGTTGAATAGACATGTATTTTTCTGCTCGAACTTCTGTTTCTACCAAACAGTTTATTTCTATGGTTCCTTTTAAAAGTTATTTCTAAGGATAAACGTAAATATCATCCAATCCTACACAGGATTGTAGAGGTTACTGACTTTGAACTTCCTAAGTCTTTTGGGGCTAATTTTTCCATGCTACCCAACATGCAATCTTTAGTTACTCAGTATTACACATGCAGTTATCTACTACTTTACAGCATTGAATGATTGCTTTCCTTTTTAACAGAACATATGTTATAGACATTTTTTTAATGTATTCAGTGTTGTGAAAAACCTTAAAGATAATAAAGGTGTCAATCTATACCTCACTCTTAAATGTAATGGGTATGGATTAAATCAGTAGGGTTAAAAATAAGTCACACATCTCTTATCTAAAAGGGGCAGAAAGTACTCCTGGTTTATTCTGTCCTTCATGATACATTGATAATATTAGGGACTTTTTCTTCTATAAATTATATATGACTTACCTTTTACCTCCCTCCCCTAAATTATAAAAGGCAATTAAGGTATTCATTTTCTCTTAAAACTGACAAGTTTGGGGTCAGTTTCCTGAAGGCTGACCATCTTAAGACCTATTAAATAAAGTGGCATTTAAACGTCATTCAGTTCAGGTGACATTTTTTCTCTTTCAATTTCTCCTTTGGGTAGGCTTTCCTTTGTGATAATGTATCTTCAGATACCATGTGTGGACCAAAATAACTCCATTATTAACATCTTATCAATCTTAATAAGCAGTTGAAGTAAACTGGTTTAGTGTTTTAGCCACTAAAAATCTATACCAGGATTAGCCCTGGTTGAAACACCAAAATGATATACTCATCCTGGAATGCTTCATTAGGTCTATGGGCTACTTTGACCTTTGTATCCACACCTGACAGTGTTCCTGTTAAAAACCAAATAACTGGGTAGATAATGAGGAAGAGGGACTCTTCAAGGAAAACCAGTGTTTTCATTAAAAGAGAAGAAAACTAGGAAACATTCACAATAACAATAAATATACACTCTGAGAGTACACACTAAGTTTATAACAGCAGTCTACTCTATATGGGATATTTATTCAGTGTTGGATGTAATGGGAAAACCTGTTTCTGTGAGTGAAATGACTATGATTTGAGCTATTATTAAGTGACTAAGTAGAAGATATAAACAAAATTAATGCTAATATTTGCTTGAGAAGCCTTCATAAATTATAACTTAATAATGAGAAGCATTGGTTGCTTAGACTATTTTAAAATACTTTTTTATTTTAAAAAAGTTATAATAACAGTAGAGAGAATCCACACATGTCCTTTATAAATATACCACAAATGCTAGTAAGTAATATAAACACTGTATAGCTATAACATGAAGCAATTAATGTTGGTACACAGTAATGTTAATAGTAGGTTTCATTTGCTCTTGGTCAGTTTTCTGCTCGTTTTCATTGCCTGACTTAATTCAGAGCACCCTGTAGTATTTGTCATGTCTGAATTTCCTCTGTTCTATGACAATCCCTCAGGATTTTCTTGTCTTTAATAACTTTTGAAGAGGAATTACCAGTCTTTTGGATATTTAGATTTGTCTAATGTTTTCTCACACTGAGTTTGAAGTCAGGGATATATACTGGAAACGATGACACAGAGACAGCATGTCCTTCCCATGTACTAGGTTTTGTGTTCGGGTATATAATGACTACTCTGAAATTTGAGTTGGTCTTCTTGCATCCACAATCAGGAAGTAGAGAGGGGTGAATGCTGGTGCTCAGCTAGGGTTATCCATTTTATATAGTCTAGGACCCTAATCCATTGATTAATGCCACAAACAGTTCAAGTGGTTCTTTCCACCTCCAATAGCATAGATAATCCTTCACAGTTCTGCCCAGATGTTCATTTTCTGGGCAATTCTAGGACCCTATCAAGTAGACAATAAATATATACTTTCCCAACTTCAATGGCTCTCAATGGTATTGTGCTGAATCAAAGAATCTACTTTCAGAGAGTTATGTACCATACAGTTCTATATGTATGATATTCTTGAAAAGAAAACAACAACAAAATACACTATACTTTTAGAGAGTAGATCAATGGTTACCATAGGTGGGGATCATGGATTACAGAGGAAGTGACCTTCAAAGGGTGGCAACGGTGATCTTTTTTTTTTTTTGTGATTACTATAAAAAGAAAATTTTAAAAAATGTACTAAATTTGACTCATGGTTAGTCATCATAATCTTTGCTGAAACCAAATACAATTATTATATATTTATTTTCCTCAAATTCATTCAACGTTGACTATTAAGACCACATTTAAATTACCTTTTCTAGAAAAAAATAGTTTTATTTGCATTATTTTATGAAAACTTCATCAGTGAGATGCTAAGCTTTAACAAAAAGTTAAAGAAAAGAAAGTAAAACTATGCAATTTTTTACTGAGAGATAATTAAACTCTTCTGATTATTAAATTCTATTAGAGATTTAATCTGGTTGGTCGAGGTTAATGTATGATTATTTCCTATAATATGACTTCATGCTAATTGGTAAACTGCTCTGTAATTATTAATCTACATTTCTTATTTCAAAATGAATTACTCAATGATTTATGAAGTTTTCTATATTCGTCTTACAGGACTGTCTTTTAAGTATTTTTTTTCTATGTAGGTAGATTCCTATTTGAAATATAAAGAAATGTGTTACTGACAACAACTTAACATGATTTGAATAATTTATCAAATACAGAAGTATGTTTATGCTTACTACCAAGAACTGGTACCAATATTTTAAAACATAATTAAGGACTACATAATTCATGCGGTTAGCATTAATTTTAGTAATTAAAATATAATTCCCTTTACTTAGTAGGTAGAATTTTAAATTATATACTTGTGAAAAATTAAGCTAAATAATCTCAAGAAGTAAAACATTTAACATAATTTAATAGAAAATTATGTTATATAATAAGAATGTTAAAATGTTTATATGTTTCTGATACATTCTTAGAAATAGTGAAAACAATTTACATATAATCAAAATGCATTTTAGACTTGAAAAGTGATTTTTATTTTCCTTATTTTAAAAGGTAGTTTAGGGTGGGAGAGATGGCTTAGCCCATTCTCTCTCTCTCATATGTAAAAATAAAATATATTCATATAAAACATTAATCCTATTTATTTATTTATTTATTTATTTATTTATTTATGTGAGACAGAGAGAGAGAGAGAGAGAGAGAGAGAGAGAGAGAGAGAGAGAGAGACTTCTATGGGTCTTGGGACTCAAACCTGTGTCCTTTGGCTTTGAAGGAAAGCTACTTATCCTCTATGCCATCTCTCCAGCCATAACAAAATGTTAATTTTTGTTTAACAGCATTCATGGAAATATGCAAGGGAAAGTGTGTGTGTGTGTGTGTGTGTGTGTGTGTGTGTGTGTGTATGTATGTGTGTGTGAAAATATACATACCACTTGTGTGATAAACTTGTAGGCTTAGATATCATAGCTTTTGGCCATTTAGAAAGATTATCACTTCTCAAGAAACATGTTATTGTTGCAGCAGCAAATAAAGAAAGAGTTTAGAGATTTTCCGGTAAGATGGTGGCATATGAACCACACCAAGCCAGCCTAGGGAGGGATTTAAGCAAAACAGCAGCAAAATACACCCTTCTGAAAAGTGAAGGAGTATAGACTATTCTTAGACACAGCAGAGAGGCAGGAGAGACCAAGATCCACCATCAAGGAGAAAAATGGCCAGAATCCCACTGAAGTGCTTGTAGCTGCTGATTCATGCAGCCTGAACACCCTCCCAGCACCGCCCCGCCAGGTGCACCAAGTGGCGGCAGCAGCAGAGACCAAACAACAGGACTTTCCAACCTCATCAGCCTCCTTGCAAAGTTAAGAAATCTGAAGGAAAGACCGCTGAGATCAAATAAAGAGCTGCTGAAAGGCTTACAGGTGGAACTGCGTGAGCAACTCCCGGCCTCCTGCACTCTCCCCTTCCCCAACCATCAGAACCACAAACCTCCCACATTCAGCCCCCAGCGACAGTGCATCCAGCACAGCTGATCAGAACTCCAGCTCCACAGCACAGCATGGAAAGATTGAGGTGGACACTCAACATTGGGGAGATTGGAAGCCACCCCAAAAGGTAATGAGGTTGACTGACAAAAAAAAAATATTGGAAGACCTTATCTTTCTTTCCATGACTGCCCAGGTTATGGGTTACATATTCTTGGTTGCTTAACAGTTTTCAAATAAGCTGTATGTGGGGATTGAATATTGTTGCCTTTTGATGCTTTCAGATTTATAGGGCATTTGTCTTTTGCTTCTGTCATTATTGGGAACAAATTCTGATTTAAATCCAGGCCGACCTAGAACGCAATTCAGAACAGAAATTTCTACCTCCAAGCTGACAAGATTAAGGGTGCAGAGCAACAAACACCCTTAGGCATTTTGGCTGCATAAGACTAGGGGAGGGGATATTATGGAGAGTGGAATTTCAAAGGGGAATTTGGGGAGGAAAGGGAGGGAATTACCATGGGATATTGTTTACAATCATGGAAGTTGTCAATTAAAAAAAAGGACTATCTGTTTGACTTAATCCCCACAACTGCTTACTCTGTGCTGGTTTTATTGAATGTGTAAATTGCTCAGTTGAAGTTTAGAATTTCCCAGTAAATTGTTCCACCCAGTCCACTAGAATACTTGCTTAGCAAGCAAACTCAACACTAGGATTACTTCTGTGTTTCTACAAGACCTACACTTGGAACCTTAAACACATATCCTGAAAATATATAAAGATGGATTGCCACATCTAAGAACATTGCAGATAATTAGAAAACCCAAGCATCAAACCAATTCAGGATGCAAAAGTCATTACATTATAATATAAGAAACACAAAGAATCAAGACAATACAATCCCACCAAAAATTATAAATCCATCAGAAATGATCATCAATGAGACTGTTTTAGGCGAGCTGCCTGACAAAGATTTTTTTTTAAAAAAATAATTGTATCTATACTCAAAGTAATCAAAAAAGAAATGAAAGGAATCACAGGAGAAAGCAAATGAATTAAAGAAGAAAAAAAGAAAAACACAAACTCTGGAAGAAAATATAGGAAACCAGCTTAAGGAAATAAGGAGGTCATTACAATACATGAGGAAGGGAGTAGAAATACTGAAGAAAAACCAGGCTGAAATTCTAGCTCTGAAGAACACAGTCAGTCAAATAAAAACTCTGTGGAAAGTTTCACCAGTGGAATGGATGAAGGAGAGAACAGAATATCTAAACTAGAAGACCAGGTGACAGATATAATGCAGTCCGACAAAGAGAAAGACAAGCTAATAGGAAGGTATGAATGAGAATTTCAAGATATCTGGGACACTATGAGAAGATCAAACATAAGAATTCAAGGTATAGTAAAAGGAGAAGAATTTCAATCCAGAGGTTTAGCAGACATTTTCAACAAAATCATAGAAGAAATATTTCCCCAAATTGTGAAAGAAATACTAATTCAAATACAAGAAGCTTTTAGAATACCAAACAGACAAAACCTGAAAAGAACCTCACCTCACCATGTTATTATTAAACTACTAAACATGTAAGCCAAAGAAAATATATTGAAAGCTGATAGAAAAAAAAAAAAAAAGCAAGTCATCTACAATGGCAAGCCCATCAGAATAAGAGCAGATTGCTCAACACAAACTTTAAAAGCTAGAAGAGCTTGGAATGATGTATTCCAAGTTCTGAAAGATAACAACTGTTAACCAAGATTACTTTATCCTGCAAACCTGTCTATACAAATTGCTGGAGAAATAAGGACATTCCACAACAAAAACAGGTTAAAGGAATTTATGACAACTAAGCCAGGTCTACAGAAATACTTGAAGGAATTCTTCATACTGAAGAGAAAGCAAAAAACACACAGGAGGAAATAGGAAAAAATAAACTATACTCAAATTCAAGTAAAGGGAACACAGGAAGCAATACAAAAATAAGAAGAATGGCAAGAATAAATGCATGCCTTTCAACAATGACTCTTAATATCAATGGCCTCAATGCCCAACCAAAAGACACAGGCTTGCAGACTGGATTACAAGGCAGGATCCTGCCATTTGTTACAATCAGGAAACTTATCTCTCAATAAAAGATAGACATTTTCTTAGGGTGACAGGATGGAAAATGGCATTTTAAGCAAATGGTCCTAGGAAACAAGCAAGGGTTGCCATTCCTAATATCTGACAATATAGTTCAAACCAACATTAGTGAGAAAAGTTAAAGAAGGTAATTTTTATTTTTATTTTTTTGGTTTTTCAAGGTAGGGTCTCACTCTGGTCCAGGCTGACCTGGAATTAACTCTGTAGTCTCAGGGTGGCCTTGAACTCATGGTGATCCTCCTACCTCTGCCTCCCGAGTACTGGGATTAAAGGTGTGCGCCACCACGCCTGGCAAGAAGGTAATTTTATATTGATTAAAGGAGGACATTACAATCCTAAACATATATGCACCTAAAATGGGGGCTCCCAATTTCATCCAACAAACACTATTAGACTTACTGTCACAGATGACACCAAACACAATTGTAGTGGGTGACTTCAATTCCCCACTGTCATCAATTGATAGGTCATTCCAACAAAAAAATAGACAGAGAGACATTTGGATTAAATGATGTCATGCACAAATGGACCTGACAGATATTTACAGAACATTCCACCCAAATTCTGTAGAATATACTTTACTTTTCTCAGGAACATTCTCTAAAATGTACCATATATTAGAACACAAAGCAAATGTCTACAAATACAGGAAAATTGAAATAATCCCTTGTACTCTATCTGACCACAATGGGATTAAACTGAAAATCAGCAACAAGAAAAACTACAGAGCATACAGAAATTGATGGAGACTAAACAGTACATTATTGAATGATGAATGGGTCATTGAAGAAATAAAAAAGGAAAAGAATAAATTCATAAAATCAAATGATAATGAGAATACAACATTCAAACACCTTTGGGACATAATGAAGGTGGTCCTAAGAGGGAAATTTACAGATCTAAGTGCCTATATTAAGAAATTAGAGAGTTTACAAGTAAACAATTTAATGCTTCACCTTAAGTCTTTGGAAAAAGAAGAAAAAAGCAAACCAAATATCAGTAGATGGGAAGAAATAATAAAGATTAGGGCAGAAATTAATGAAATAGAAACAACAACAATAACAACAACAAAATAAAACAATCCAAAGCATCAATGAAACAAAGATTTGGTTCTTTGCACAGATAAACAAGATTGATAAGCCCTTAGCAAATCTGACCAGTAGAAAGAAAGACAAAAATAAATAGCATTACAGATATAAAAGGCACCATAATAACAGATACCAAAGAAATTCAGAAAATCATAATGACATACTCTAAGAATATATATGCCTCTAACTTTGAAAATCTGAAATAATTGGATGATTTCCTTGATTCATATGACCTACCAAAATTAAGATGAGATAAACTATTTAAATAGACCTATAAAAAGTATAGAGATCCAAGCAGTTATAAAAAATCTCCCAACTAAAAAAGTCCAGGCCCAGATAGATTCATTGCTGAATGTTACCAGACCGTCATGGAAGAACTAACACCACTGTTTCTCAAACTTTTCCATAAAATAGAAAAGGCAGGAATTCTACTGAACTCTTTCTATGAAGCCAGCATCATCCTGATACCAAAACCAGAACAAGAAAAGAAAATTACAGACCAATATCTCTCATGAACATAGATGCAAAAATTATAAACAAAATATTGGCAAATAGTATACAAGAATATATCAGAAAGATCATTCACCCCAAGTTGGCTTTATCCCAGAGATACAGGGATGGTTCAATATTCACAAATTGATAAATGTAATACATCATATAAATGGTCTGATGGACAAAAATCACATTATCATCTCAACAGATGCAGAAAAGGAATTCAAAAAAATCCAACATCCCTTCATGGTAAAAGTATGACAGAAACTAGGAATAGAAGGAACATTTCTCAACCTAATAAAAGCTATTTATGACAAACCTCTGGGCAACATAATACTAAATGGGGAAAATTCAAAGCTTTTCTACTAATTTCAGAAACAAGACAAGGGTGTCCACTGTCCCCACCTTTATTTAATACAGTACTGAAAACCTTATTAATAGCAATAAGGCAAGAGACACTCATAAAGGGATACCAATTGGAAAGAAAGAGATCAAATGATCATTATTTGTAGATGATATGATTATATACATAAAGGACCCTAAAGACTCTAACAGCAAAGTTTTTGTGTTGATAAACACTTTTATCAATGTAACAGGATACAAAACAAACACACAGAAATCAGTAGCTTTCCTGTATACTCACAACAATCATACAAAGGATGAAATCAGGGACATTATCCCATTCACAATTGCCTCAAAAAGAAACGAAAAAAAACAAAAAGGCTGGAGAGATGGCTTAGCGGTTAAGTGCTTGCCTGTGAAGCCTATGGACCCTGGTTCAAGGCTCGGTTCCCCAGGTCCCATGTTAGCCAGATGCACAAGGGGGCACACACGTCTGGAGTTTGTTTGCAGAGGCTGAAGCCCTGGTGCGCCCATTCTCTCTCTCTCCCTCTATCTGTCTCTTTCTCTGTCTGTTGCTCTCAAATAAATAAATAAAATGTTTAAAAAAAGAAAAGAAAAGAAAAGAAAAACGTACCTTGGAATAAATTTAACCAAGGAAAGGAAGGATCTCTACAATGAGAACTTTAAAACACTCAAGAAGAAAATTGCAGAAGAAATTAGGAAATGGAAAGACATCCCATATTCTTGGATTGGAATATTGTAAAATCATGAATCATACCAAAAGCAATCTACACACTTAATGCAATCTCCAGTAAAATTCCACTTCACAACAATAGGAAAAAAAAAAACAATCAAAACATTCATTTGGAAGCACAGAAAAATCTCAAATAGCCAAAGCAACTTTGATGAAAAAAATAAGGTTGTTGGTATCACCATACCTGATTTTAAGCTATATTACAAATCTAAAGTAAGAAAAACAGCATGGTATTGGTACAAAAACATACATGTAGATCAATGGAACAGAATACAGGACCCAGATGTTAATCCAGGCAACTACAGCCATCTGATTTTTGAAAAAAAATGCAAAAAATATTCATTGGAGAAAAAAAAAGATAGCCTCTTCAACAAGTGGTGCTGGGGAAACGGGTATCTATATGTAGAAGGATGAAAATAGATCCTTGTCATTCTCCATGCACAAGAATAAAATCCAGGTGAATTAGAGTCCTTAATACCAGACTTGAAACTCTGAAATTGTTAGAGGAAAAGGTAGGGGAAAACATTCAACATATTGGTATAGGCAATGACTTTATGAATATAACCCCAATTGCTTAGGAAATAAAACCAATAATTAACTACTGGGATCTCATTAAATTCCAAAGATTTTGTACAGCAAGAACAATGAATAGAGCAAAGAAACAACCTAAAGAATGGGAGAAAATCTTTTCCAGCTCCACATCTGACAGAGGATTAATATCCAGAATATACAAAGAACTCCAAAAATAAAACAACAAGAAATCAAACAATGCAATTACAGAAGGGGCTATGGAACTAAATAGAGAGTTCTCATCAGAAGAAATACAGATGGCATATAAACATCTGAAAAAGTGTTCTACATCCTTAGCCATCTGAGGAATGCAAATTAAAACTACTATGAGATTCCATCATAATCCTGTCAGAATGGATACCATCAAGAAAACAAATGACAAATATTGGTGTGGATGCAGAAAAGAGGGAACTCTTCTACACTGTTGGTGGGAATGTAATATTTTACAACCATTGTGGAAATCAGTGTGGAGGTTCTTGATTCAGCTAAAAGTAGATTTACCATATTATCCAGCTACAGCACTCTTAGGCATATATCCTAATGACCCTTCTCACTCCCTTAGAGATACTTGCACAACTATGTTTATTGCTGCTCTATTCACAATAGCTAGGAAATGGAACCATCCTAGATGCCCCTCCATGGATGAATGGATAATAAAGATGGGGTACATTTCTCAATGGAGTTCTAGTTAGTGGTAAAGAAAAAAAGAAATTATGAAATTTGCAGGGAAATGGATGGATCTGGAAAGAATTATACTAAATGAGGTAACCCAGGCCCCAAAATGTTGCATGTTATCTCTCATATGTGGATCCTAGCTACGAATGCATAGACTTGTGTGTGAGCTGGAACCAAAAATTGGTAGCAGAGGCCAGTAAGCTGGAAAAAGGCTATAAGGGAGGGAGGTGAAGGAAGGACTTGAGGTGGTGGTGTTGCATATATGTAAACAGAAGAACAGATTGCAGGGAGGGGAAAGGCCTAAGCAATGCCAGGGGAAGAGAAGGGCAGTGGGAGGGTCAATCAAAATCCAAGATATTCTGAATAAGATGTATGAAAACCTACTTTTTTGAATAATGGCACATTCAGAAGCCACAGATTGTTACTAGAAAATTTTCAGTGCCAGAGATGGGATACCTTCCAGTGAGTTGTTGGCCAGTGAGGTCCCTGTTGCCTCCAAAATATTACAGGCTATTGCCAAGGGCCTTGGTTTTCCTTAAGAAGCAGATGGTAAGACCCTATTGCTGAAGACTTCACATGCCTGAGTTGCTAAGCCACTGGTAAATAAAACTGGTGCTAAACAGAAAACCTTCTCCCTGTAGACCAGCCAACTGAAAGCTGGAAAAAAGCTGTACTGTATGCTGCCCTTTGTGAGATAGAAGTCATCAGCAGTGAAAACTGGACACTGGAAGCCTCAACTTTGGCCAGACAGGCCAAATGAGTGAACAAGTGCAATACTGGCATGTCTGCTCTGGGGGCAAACAACTGCTCTCTAATTGGACTGAAGGCCCACTCTATGGGAGGGAATACATGCCTGGTACTGAAAACCCAATCAAAAGCCTATGGCAGGGGAGGTCATGAGCCTTCGAGGTATTGTGCCTGTTCTTGTCTGGATAAATGCATATATTATTCTCTCCAAATCACCCTGAAAGCACTACACTTAATGTTCATATTCATATATTGATGCTACTCTCACTTCTGGTTAGAGAAGCTTCTCTTTTCAGATGGCGATGACCACTGGCATGATCCAAAAGGCAACATAGTGCTGAGAAGAAGGGATGGAGGAGTGTCCAGCACTGAAACATCTCACACCCTCCAAGGCTCAGGGTCCATTGTAGAAGACGTGGTGCAAAGAATGTAAGAGCAAAAGGAAGGGTACTACTCCTTACAATGCAACTGTCCAGACAGAAATTGGCCTTGCTATCCATGACCTTGCAGTGCCTAGCAATACCTACACAAGATCCTCATAATAAGAGAAAAGATGATGACATCAAATTAAAAGAGACTAATGGATTGAGGGAGGGGATATGATGGAGAGCAGAGTTGTGAGAGGAAATTGGGGTGGGGGAGGGAAATAGGAATTTTGTCTGTAAGTATAGAACTAGTCAATAGAAAAACAGTTTAACTGCTGCTAGTAGACTCAAGATTAAGTGCATGATAGACTGAAACATGGAGAGGCAGATGGTCAACTTTCCATACAATTAGTCATGTGTTTTAAGGTCTTTGTGTTTTGATTATCTATTAGTAACAATAACAGTGACCTCTGTAATGAGAATTCCTTTTCTCTTCCTCCTTAGCATTACTATCTTCATCCAAAGATGGAATGTTTCCTGTTCTATGAAAGATGGCTGATTCTTCTCCAATTATCTTGCATGAGTAAAAACATGCAACAAAATTGTTTGCCTTGCTTCAAGCTTATCCTCTCTACTCCAGAAGAAAGTCCAAGTAACGTTTATCAGCACTTGCTGCAGGAAAACTGTAGGGCCTTGAATACCTCTTCATATGTTTTAGCATTTTCTTTTAATAGTTGTGCCTGGAGCTGTGATAAAGGAGAAAGATCAGAAGTTGTCAGGTACAGACAGAGTGAAGACTTCCCAGAGCTGCTTCAGTGTGCACCCTGCAGGGAGGACTCATCCCGTGTGGACCCAGGCCCTGGGGAACCGCTTTGCACGCACTCTGTTGTTTTTAGGGGAAATCAGTCACCTCATAATTTTTCACTTTTATGCTGCCGTTCTACCTGGATTTGTCAATAATGGAGATTTCTGGTAATTTTTCAAGGCCACAGACTTGTTGAATGTTAGTATTCAGATGGACCTTGAAAACTAAACAGATATCAACACAATGAAATGTACACTTCACGTGATCAAGTTGAAGATGACACATGTGTAGACATTAATATATTTTTGGTGCCCATGATGTTATTATTTTTAAGAGAGCGACCGAGCTGGCTTTTCTCCACTCCCATATTGTTCTATTTTTCCTAGACATTTCAAACCTCTTCAGTGCCTTGGCTGTGAAGGTGGCTGTGGCAGACCCATCTCATTCTCTGAGTGTCCACTGAATGCCTTCCGCCAGCCACACCCTGAGGGTGAACTGCTCCTTCTGTCTTTCTGCTGGGCAGTACCTCACTTCTGCTTTTCCCTCCCCAGGCTAGAGCTCTATCTACATCCTTCTTCCAGGCCCCTGGTTCCTTGGCGAACCTAGTAGGTATGAGCCATGGCCGAGGGTGGACGCCACTGAGGCTTTTCAACCAGGCGGGACAGCAAGTCTTTGACACTGAGTCCACGTTTGCTGCCTGAAGTACTAAGGCATGTGCAGAGCCAGGCTTTGTGAGCCAAAAATCTTAGCATAGCAGCAAAATTTAAGACAAAATAACACTCTAGAAACGTTCAGAGGGATGAGAATACTAGATGGCCAATAAAATTTCTCTGTCATCTTTTTTTTATTGTGTTTTTCAAATGGCTTGGATGAGCTCTGAGTGTCTGTGGACTAGCTCCTCTGCAGAAGTGTCTTTGTCCGCTGGTGTGGCTGTGTGTCCTGCTGAGACCAGCATGGTTACAGGAGGTGATTGCTCTGGGGACCGTGGTCTCTGAGTCACAGGTTCAGTGTTCTGCCCTCATGCTGGGGCTACATAGAGGAGGAGAAGAACTTCCAGGCCAATGTCACTGGTCTGTGTCCTGGGAGGCATGAGAAGGCTTGTGCTGAGCACATAAATCCGCAGCCTGCTCAGTTCTGTCAGCCACAGGCATTCTGGGAGTGGTGTGAGTAGCTGGCGTTTGTCAGTGTCTCGATCTTGTCTTTCTGTGGTCCTGGTGGAATGTATCTGCTATTCCAGGTAAAATTGCCATCTATCCAAAGGCATCAAGTCTAATGATTTGGTCATGTTTTGTACACTGTACACTGTAGCCTGTTTCCCACACAATGGAACACACCGAGTCTTCCTCTTGTGCCCAGGCAGGTCTCTACGAGATGGTGAACCCTCGGTACCCAAGAAGATATCGGAGAAAGCTGTGAGTGACAATCTCAGGAAGGCTTGTGTCTAGTTGTCATGCTAGGCTCCAGCTTCCTGTGCTTTTGAATTTGCTCATCTCTTCTCTTGTCTCTTTGGAACTCTTCATTCTTCTAAATCTGCTTTCAGAAACCTTTTTCACTTGTCTGCTTCTTGCACGGTCCTCATGTAGCCTGCTATTTTTATTTTTATTTATTTATTTATTTGATAGGAAGAGAGAGAGAGGGAAAGAGAGAATGAGAGAGAATATGGGCACACCAGAGCCTCCAGCCACTGCAAAGGAACTCCATTTGCATGCGCCACCTTGTGCATCTAGCTTACATGGGTCCTGGGGAATCGAACCAGGATGCTTAGGCTTCGCAGGCAAGTGCTTTAACCAGTATGCCATCTCTCCAGCCCCACTGCTAGTTTTAGTGAAAGACACTGTCCTATATCTCATGAGGTCTGCTAGAAGTAAACTAAAACTGGAAATGGGTAGGAGAAAAATTCTTCTTGCAATATTGTACATACAGTCAAGAAAGGCTTTGTATTACAAATGTTTCAAAGTTGGATTGAAGTTCAAGGCAGTGGCAAAATGAGGACCACTTTATTTGTAAATACTGAGAAGCACACACCCACAATTTACTGTAATCCAGAATATTTTGGTTTCTTTGTTTCAAAGTATTAGAGAATGAACCTATAATTATTTTGTATGCAAGTCATAACCAAGTAAAAGTGATGGAAAACACAATTCAGTTTTAGGATTTGAGGAGCCAATATGCTACTTTTCAGATTCAGATAATTCTCATTTCTTACCTACAGTGCAAAAATGTTGAGGTTTCTTACATCCTTGACAATGTGTGTGTGTGGGGGGACACATACGTGAATATAGATGTTCAGGTAAACATGTGTACATGTGTGTGTGTGTGTGTGTAGGCCAGAGGGCAGCCTCTGGTGCTATCTATAGGGTCTCTCACTAATCCAGAACTAATGTACTAAGCTAGCTGTCCTGGCCAGGGACCTCTAAGGAGCTCTCTGTCTCCTCTCCCCCAGTGATGGATTGCAAACACGTGCCACTACACCAAGGCATTTTTTGTTTCCCACATGGTTTGGGAATTGAATTCAGGTTGTCATGCTTACAAGGAAAAGGGCATGCATTAAAATATATATATGTGTATGTATGTATATATGTGTGTGTGTGTGTGTGTGTGTGTGTGTGTGTGATTCAGCAATTTATTTTCACAATATATCCAGTGGTTTTTATATTAAAAGGGACATTTATTTCAAAATTATTCTCATATGCTTAAAGAAAATAACCTCCTGTTATCAATAACTTGATTAGATAACCATGAAGATATATTGGCCATTTTAATGATCATAAATCGGTCCAGGTTCTCATACTCAAGCATTATTTTAAAAAGAGAATCTATAATATTTGAAAAAATAAATAAAGCACTCCAAGGATTCTTGGATAACAGATTAAGATTCCAAAACTGAAATTTGTCAAATTCCTTGTTATAAGCTATATTTCAGTAGTGATATGTTGGCCAGTATCTTTTCATTTTATGTTAAAGCTTTTGCTCATTTATAAAGTTTGCAAGGTTAGGGGCTTGCATCTAATGTCATTCTTCTGTATGCGAATGCACAGATTTCATAGCACCAGTTGTTGACAAACTGTCTTTTTAGATTATTTCTTTTTGCCCCCCACCCCCAGAATCCTCCCTCCCAAGTGCTGGGATTAAATGTGGGTCACCATGTGCGGCCTCCTTTTCTTTTTGGTTGTTCAGTATAGGGTCTTGCTCTGGCCTGGGCTGACCTGGAATTCACTATGTAGTCTCAGGCTGGCAGCAAACTCGCAGAAATCCTCCTGCTTTGGCCTCCCAAGTGCTGGGATTAAAGTGTACATTACTATGCTGGTCTTTATAGTAGTTTTTATTAGATATGGACATATTTTGTATGTAAACATCACATGTTGGTACCATCCTTTCTCTCCTCTGTGCCCCTTTTCTGAAGAGGCCTTCCTTGTTGTGGATGTAGGTCAACCCCATGGGGGTTGTGGGTCACGCATTATGGGGAGGGGAGAGGCAATGTCTCTGTGCAAAATGTCCCAACTTGTGGCTCTAACAATCTTTCTGCCCCCTCTTCCACAAAACTCCCTGAGCCATGCTGGGAGCATTTTAAGTTACTTCAGTGATGGGCACTTAGGAGCCTCTGGATCTCTGGTTTGGTAGGTGTTGAATTTCCTCAGTGTCTATCTCCATTACCCTCGTTCTGATATCAGATTCACTAAGAAAGCAACACTCTTACTCATTTCCCCAATACCTCTGTAGTTTCAGCTATGGTGGGGGCAGAATGCACTGGGACATTTATCTCCTCAGGTCCAGCTCCCATCTCAAAAAGAGAAGCAGATTCTCCAGTGGATAATGAAGTCAGAACCAGTTAAATGGGATAACCATTATTAATTTAAAGAGAATTAACAAGCTGTAGACCCTCTTACAGTGAAAGGTTAGTGGGAGCTTGACAATGGAAAACAGAATCATGATCTGGATATGATTCTGACCTGTTTCCCAGTTCCAGATATGGTTTCTTTCTACTATTAGCCAATCAAAGAGAAGTTGGTAACCCACCGTAGCTGTGTTCCAATATTGTACTTATGTGAGCATCATGTCAGTTTGTTTGCTTCTGAGTCACTTAGACTTTGAGTTGCTTGGACAGATTCTGGCCACTTTCACACGGTAGCTCATGTGGAGCATTCCAGCACTAGATGGGCTAATTTTCTGGGGACTGGCTCTCATCCAGATTCCAACCATGTCTCTCCATGGTGCGAACCGACAGCATATGGTATCTTCAGCAGTAGGGTCTTTCCATTAACCTGTTGTGGGTAATCAAGTGCTCCAACAGAAGTATATCTTGTTTGTTTTGGGAGATCTAGTAGGTCTTTCTGGTCAATACCTCATTGTGTATGTAGAGAGCACATACTTGTACAGGGAATTACAGGCCAGTTCCAAGGGAAAAGAAAAAAAAAAAGTAAAAGACAGAGAAGAATGAGAAGCAAGAGAAATTTGAGGTTAGGTTTTGTTTTACCCTCTCCAGGGCCCTTTACTTCAGGTGTTCCCCCTAAGGTCTTCTTGATGGTTCCACTGTGTGGTCTGACTTACAGGATATAGGATTCTATGGTACAAGTTCAATTTGGTTCATTTTATGTCCCCCTCACCTTTTTCCATCCCCAAAGCTCTACCTTCCCTATTGTCCAAGCCTTGAGATGCTATTCAGGTATGCCAGAAACTCGGGCTCATCCAGGTTAGGAACTGCAGATGAGTGAGACCATGCAATAGTTGTCTTTCTGTGAGTTCACTTAGTATGATCTATCCCAAGTTCAACCATTTTTCTACAAATTTCAATGTGTCATTTTTTTTCTTACTGCTGAGTAGAATTCCATTGTGTAGATATACCACATCTTGGTTATCCATTCATCCAATGATGGGCACCTGGGTTGATTCCAGTTTTTAGCTATTATGAATTAAGCAGCTATAAACATGGTTTAGCAAATAACTCTGAACTGATGTGGAAGTTTTAGGTTGTACATCCAGTAATGGGATAACACGGTCTGTTGGTAACTCTATATTCATCCTTTTCTAGAGTCTGCATATTGATTTCCATAGTGGTTGTACCAGTTTACATTCCCACCAACAGTAAACGAGCATTCCTATTTCTCTACATCCTTACCTTGGTACCTTTGTGGAAGATAAGCTGGCTGTAGCTGGTTGGTTTTATCTCTGTGTCGTCTGGTCCATTTGCCCGCATGTCTGTTTTTGTGCCAGCCCCATGCTGTGTTTCTCTTAAGGCTCTGCAGTATAATTTTTGATCAGGTATTGCAATAGCTCCAGCATTGTTCATTTTGTTTAGCGTTCCTTTTTCTAGTAGGGGGTACTATGTGTTTGCACGTGAGTTTTATGAATTATTTTTGTCCTAGTTCTTTGAAGAATGTCATTTGAATTTAGATGGAGAGTGATCTGTTGACCACATTTGTTAGTGTGGACCTTTAGTAATAGGAACTTTGAGGTGGCATGTAACTTGCTGGGGCAAGGGCAAGGACAAGGGGCGTGTGCTGGAGGTGGGAAGGAGCTTCCTGCGTGATGACCTCCTGCGTGTCAGCTTCAGCTTCCCATGCCACACTTCCACTTCTTTCTCCACAGTTCACTCTTCTCCAGCCCTCATCCTACAGATTCCACATCTAGCCTCTGTTTGTTTCCATTAAGTGTGCAATTTTAAGTAAATCTTTCTCTCCTTTCTCTCCCTCACTTCTTTTGTTCAAGGTGATTTCCAGGTTAATTTTATTTCAACCAAAGGCTATATGAAATTTCCCCATTGTGAAGGCTTGATGTTACTAAACTTTCTCATTTTTTTTCTTTATCTAATATGATTTTATTCACATTTAATAGAAAGGTTATTCTGCAAAGTATTTAATGACTTGCTGGTTTACTTGTTCATATCACTTAAATACAGCTTTCCACTGACTTGCAGCTTTCACTGTTGCCGGTATGCTTCTCTGCCATCCATAAGTATTTTTTTATTGCCTAAAAATATTCTCTCTGTCTCTGGAGTTCTGCATCATGACTGATGAGTCTTGATTCAGTGTTGTTTGTATTTATCTGCCTTGGAACTCTTATTACCTTTCCAACATTCTATATATTTTCTTTTCTTTTGTATTTCGTTTCTTCCTAGAAGTTTTAGACTATTTTGAGCCTTCCTATTCTATGTATTAAAACCTCCTTTTTTTAGCTAAAAATTTTTCATGACGAGTTCTCTATAATTTCTTCAAACCAATTTTCCAGGTGGATAATTTTCTACTGAACTGAATTTGAAGGGCTTTTAACTTATATATCTAATCAGCTATTACAGAGAAGGAAAAGAATGCAGAAAGGCGATGAGAGTAGTTCTGACTTCTCATTTTCACTTCAGGCCTATCATTCTAGTTTTATTCCGGAGGGACTATACTAACGTGCCTTCCTACTCACTCACACAGGATTCTCTTTCTTAACAGGTCTTTGCTGGAGGATTTGGTTTTAATCATTTTTTTTTTTTTTTTTTTTGCCCACTCCAGTTCAACTTTCATAAAAAGGAAGATTCATGACTTAAAATACAAATAACATCATTGAGTGCACTATGCAAGTTGGTTAAAGCACATTGCCTCTCAGTTCTTTGTTAGTGGTGAAATATTTTTCTGGTATGGCAGGTTTCTAGAGATATGCAGCAGTCAGTTCAGGCTGGAGAGGAATCTTCTGTAGCGTGAAGTTGGGAGCACTCAGTTCCTGATCACCTCTTCCTCCTTCTCAATTCCACAGAATTGAAATGCTCACATTGACAATGGCCCGTAGACAATAACTTATCCTTTAGATATGTAGCTTTGTTTCTCTTCCTATTATTAGTAAGCCAAACAATAATAGTATTTAGGTAAATGTTATATGTGAAGTAGACAGCTATTTTTTAGACATTTAAGGACTATTGCTGAGCTGAGGCTGTCATCTAATAGAGGATTTAGGCAAATAAAAAAATCCTATTTAAAAAAATCTTTTGTTCTAATAAATTTCTTATATTTTTAATTATGCTGAAAATGAGGATAGTCTTTTTTAAATTTTTTTTTATTTTTATTTATTTGAGAGCGACAGACAGAGAGAAAGACAGATAGAGGAAGAGAGAGAGAATGGGCATGCCAGGGCTTCCAGCCTCTGCAAACGAATTCCAGACGCGTGCATCTGGCTAACGTGGGGCCTGGGGAACCAAGCCTCGAACCGGGGTCCTTAGGCTTCACAGGCAAGCGCTTAACCGCTAAGCCATCTCTCCAGCCCAAGGATTGTCTTCTTGATCATAGTGGTTCACTCCTTCTGAGTCTATGCCAGTCTTGCTGATAAAAATGCCATATAGGGCTGGAGAGATGGTTTAGTGTTTAAGGTGCTTGCCTGAAAAGCCTAAGGACCCATGCTCAATTCCCAAGTTTCCATGTAAGTCAGATGTCCAAGGTGGCACATGTATCTGTAGCTTGTTTGCCAAGGCTAGAGGTCCTGACATCCCCATTGTCTCTCTCTTTTGCTTTAAAAGTATCACATATACGTGTATATGTACATGTATATGTACTACTTTGTACTTTATGTGTGGAGTCACAACTGCCCTTTTGTTGAAACACTAAGAACAACTGGGTATTTTCAAGTTCCAAACCATATGCTGCTGTCTTAAGCATCCAAGTTGACATTTTGTTATTTCCTATTTACCTCCATACTGGCTGTAAAGTTAGCTCTCTGAAATGAACATGCAATCACCTCCTTTCACAATTAACATTGTTTAGTGATTCCCTTACTGGTTAGGATTAGATCCGTACTTCCTTACCTCCGAAGTAAGTTCCTCCTTGGTAGTTCTACCGCCAGTACTGCTGCACCCGTCCTGACCCCTTTCCCATAGCAGTTCTTGGAGCAACAAAACTCCTGTGCCGCTTAGGCTGCCCAAAATCTTTCAGTTCGTTCAGTGTCCCTCACCTCTTGCATATATGTGCCTCCCCCTTTGGAATCCTCATTTTTTTTGGGGGGGAAGCAGTCTGTAACTCTGATCTGGCCTGGATAGTTCTCTGTGATCTCCCAACATGTCTATCATTCAGGTGTTTCATTATTTTCTCCTTATTCTTATGGAGGTTTACTGAAAGCAGAGGCCATACCATCCTCATAGCTTCTCTCCTGCTGAGTACAGTGACAAAAATGTAACAGGTGCATTTATAATAAAGGATTTGGCTTAGCTTTCAGTCAATTCCTTTTAAAATTACAAATAAAAATGTTGGAAGCACTTACTGCTTGATGTACTATTCTTATAAGTATAACATTTAGTGATGTAGTAAGTAGAAATAACAAAATCATCAGTTAACCTGAATGGAACTACAGGCACAATTTCAATTTTCCTTCTTCATTTGTCTTAAATTTGGGAGGTTCATTCAAAGTTAAATGCTGGCCTATAGCAAAATCTTTACAAAGTAATAATAGTGAAATTCCGGATAATTTCTTACTATATGTGCAATTGTGAACTTGGTAACTGTTTAAGATGAAAAATACTATAGAGACTTATGCTTTGTTCTGATTTCTCTCTCCATTATCAAAATCATTATTTTGTTACTTACTGGTAGAGAAAATCTGATAAAAAAATAAAAAACATTGTTTAATTAAATATAGTGTGTTCATTTTTATTTCCATCAGACTAACATATATTGAAAAATTTGCATGATTTCCACAAACATATGTTCATTACCTATTGTATAGTACTCAGTTATGTATCTTGAATTTATAGAGGACAGTTCTCATGAATTGAGTTTATACAGAGCTTGCCTCAATACCACGATGTGTAAAACTTGTTTTTATAATGATGTTAAAATGTTCAGTTGCCAAAGGTTGGCTGTGGTCACATAATCTTTCTATTCCTTGGTCAATGAATAATTCAAGTAGTAGCCTTCACCCTCCTTAAATGATGAAGAAGATATATCTCTCTGTATATATTCCTGAGTCTTGTTTTCCATTGTTGAGATATGAGGAGCTCCTGCAAATGCAGAGACTCTGGGGCCTTGTTACAATAGTCAGATCCATGTTTCTTTGTGAATGCAAAAGGTTATGCTAAGAGAAACTTTATAATAGAGTCACTAGTGAAAAAACAAGCATAGTTTGGGAGACAGGGTCCATATTACATGGAAAGTGGGCATGTATTTAGCAAAAGACTGTAAATGGGAGGGGGAAATTCTTCCCTTATATTGTGTTTTATGAATGTAACCAAACATGGAAATATGTTTATGATAGATATATGTAACACTATGAACAAAAATGTGAGTATCATATTTTAAAATTATGTGTTTGATATGATAATAATATGGTATGGTAAGTATTAACTAGATACTTGATATACTAGATAAAGACACATGATCATCTCAAAAAGTTTTTGCATGTTTTGTTTGAGGAGAGAATCAAAGACAAATATATAATCTGAAAATTGTAAGCTATATATGACCATGCAAATGAACTTGTAACTATTACCTATTGGGCACCAGCAAAAGAAGCCATCAGTACACTTTGAACTATGGTCATCAAAATGTAGTACCTATACAATCACAAAAAGATAATCTGGGAAATCAACAACTTACATTATAATGTATTATGTTTAATGCAACATTTGCTAATTTGAACAAAAAATTTTCATCAGGTTGGAGAGATGGCTGAGCAGATAAGGTTCTGGGTTTGATTTCACAATATCCATGGAAAGCCAGAAAGCCTGATGCATAAAGTGGCACATACATCTGGAGTTCATTTGCAGTGGCTAGGGGCCCTGGCATGCCAATTCTCTCTGACTGTATCTCTTCACTTTCTGCTTGCAAATAAATAAATAAAAATATTTAAAAATTCTTATGAGCACATTAGCTCAACATCTAAACTAATTACAATTATGTGAAAATAAACATAGAACAAGTTTTTCCCTTTTCTACAAAAACTATGGAATGCACCATGATAGCAAATTGAAATCACCTTTAATAAAAAAAAAATATTGCATAATCATGGACAAACAATGCGCTGTTTTTTTTTTCCTCTCCCTACATTCTGATTCCATAAAATCAACCATTTTCTACACTACTAACTTTCCTATTTCAAGTGGTGCCTGGGAAGAAAGTCCTAGGTGAATATTCTTAAAAATATTGCTTCATTTACAAGTTTGACTAATACTTTCATAAGAATTGTGATGACAAAGACAGTCCAAACAGGGAAAACAATAGAAAAGTTTATGACGTATAAAATGAATTCCTCAAAAGAATTTTGTTTCGAAATGCCAAGGGTTATAAGTCAAATATATGCAGCCCATATTACTATTTATTACCTTGCATTGGCTGAAATTCATCTCTTCTGACAAGCCTGGGTAAATCATGTTACATATTCCATAAAATATGAGAGCTGGTCCTTTTCTGAAGATGCCACTTAGTGTGTGAACTTGCTGCCATTGGCTGCAGCCCAGTTGCTGTAAGCTCCCCTAAGACCACTTCTTCTGCAGAGTCCTGTGGCAGTTGAATCAGAGAAGAATAGGTATTTATAGAAAGCATATGCAAAAGGTTGATAGCTCGTCCAGTTTTTAGTGCTCAGACTGACAGCTAAATACAAATTGAGAAATGTAAGTTTCACTTCCAGCAAATTTATTGGGTGAAAACCTCATTTTTTTCATTTCATTTGAATACGTTCACTGCTTCTCAGAATATGCAACTTTATAGTGAGCATATTTTTTATTCTTGAAGGCTCATTATTTTACCGTGAGGTTACTGAACCTAGACCATGTAGTGCAGATCACGCAGCACACTACTCCTCAAAATACACATGGCAAATGGGATTCCAAATAGTGCCAAATACGCATTTGTTTCTAACAGAGAATAAAAAAATGTATTTATCTCCTTTATTAAAAGGTATTATGGGCAATTTATTTTTAAGCTATCTCCCTAACGCTATTAACTAGCATATAATTTAATGTACTCCTAAGCAACTTGACTTTTACTGTTTCCTTCAAGACATTAATTTGTAAAAGCAACTTGATGTAAAAGATGCCTTTGACCCTGAGAATGATTCAAATCATTAAAAATGAATTAAATGATCTTTTGGACACATGTTAACAGCTACTTTGAGGCTTGAAAAATAGCACAATTTCTGTTGCAATGTGTTATATGATATTTCTAAGAGAAGAATAAGTCCAGTGCTATTTGTAATAGTACCCTTTATATCCTGTGAGTAAACTATATCATAATTTTTACTAAATTTTGACAGTGTTGCCAGATGCCTAAATATTTCTAAATTTAAAAAAGGAATTCCTCCAAATTTTTATAAGAGTGAAGTAATTTTTATTAGATCTACTTGCTAAATTTTGGACTGGTTAGTGAGTGATGAAGTTTGTACAACTTCACAGTGCTTCCTTATGAAAAACAACAATTTACAGCCATTGAAATACAGTTAGTCAGTTTTATATTAAATAGAAAATGGGTTTAATAATATAAAAAGTACTTTTTCTGGGCTCAAAGCATAAATAAAATAAAATATTGTGGCCTATGTAAGTGGGTGATATTTTTGAATGGGAAATGGCAAATAAACCTTGCATAGCGATGTAATAAAAAGATGCATGGTCCTTCTGGGTAATTGAAAGATATGTGGTACTTTAAAGATAATAATATAAAATGAAAGGCAACAACAAAATTACCAATACATGGGGCTGGCCAGATTGCTCAGTGGTTAAAGGTGCTTGCTTGCAAATTCTTCAGGCCTAAGTTCAATTCCACAGGACCCATGTAAAGCCAGATGCAAAAAGCTAGAAAGCAGTGTGGCTCAAAAGAGAGAAACATGGACATTTAGAAGACTTTGTGACAGGCCAGCACCAGACGAGTCATCTCTATTACACCTGCCAGAGCCCAGGAAATGCCACAAAGGAAGTGGAAGATTGATTATGAATTCCACTCACACGACTACACAGCCTCCTCCAGGGAGATGGCAGGGGACACTGAGGGGACTCAAAACTTATCAAAGCATACAATCAGGGGCTGCTGAGAGCTCCATGCTAAAGAAGTCTCAAAATGTGCCCTCTAAGGCTCAAGGAACTTTGCAACAGAGGCTGCAAGAAGAGGGACACAGGGCAGGAAGGCATACTCTGAGACACTGTTTACTCGCCAAACCCCAGAGGCCGGCTGACTAGAGTCTATGTGACCTGCAGGGGTTACCCATTACAGACAACTGATTTTAGCAGAACAGGGGTGGGGAGAGTAGACATGAGTACAGCCAACTAGGAATATGATGGGTTTGTACTATGTTCTTATTCTAAGGTTCTCGACAAAAAAAAAGGAAAAGAAATAAAAAAGAAAATTTAAAAAGAGACAGGAAAGGTTTGCGGGGGGACCAGGAAGTGGAGGTCGGGGGAAATAAACATGAAAATAAACCCAAAATGACTGGAGCCATAGAAAACTTTCTCGTCAAAAGTAGGCTAAAAGGTTTAAGCCTCACTAGGAATATAAGGGGTGCATCCAAAAAGAAGGGTGCTGGAGAGGGTGGGATGGAAGCTAACCTTAAAAAATTTTGACTCTGGCCTTTAATTCCCAGTGCCAGAAATTGGTGCTACTCACATTGAGCTGTTGATTAGAGAGACCTACGAGGTCCCCCAAACAAGACAGGCTTCTTTTTAAACACTCGATTGCCTGCCTGAGGTAAAAGGTAAGACCCCATAGCTGAAGATGCTATATGTTGCCAACACAGGACACAGAGAGACCCAGGTGGAATCCAGAAGACAGCCAGTCTCCAGGTATCCCAGCTAGTGCTGGCAAGTACTACATGAGCTACTGGGGGAAAGTGACCAACAATGGTGTGAGCAAGCAGGGTTCTAAGCTACTCAGAAGCCACCAGCCTGACAAGAAGTGCACACCAGTTGCAATGGTGGCACACAGGCTTGGTGGGTAACCAATGGCTTTCTGATTGTCTAAGAGATCTGTTCAGTGGAAAGGCACCCATATCTGGAATTGGGATCCTGGTCTGAATCCTATGGAGACAAAGGCTATGCTCTCTAATGATAAGCTCCCACTAGTCTGGCTAAAAGAGGAGCCACATCCATCAAAATATCCCTCAATTAATAATGCTTTTCCAACTTAACCTGCACTGACTTCCCTTTCTATTGGGGAATCTGTTTGTATTTTTAGAAGGTAGCAAGACTGGAGGAAATAAACCACTCCTCACATTTCAGCCAAGGCCCAAAGGAAAGTGCAGAGAAATCGGGGGAGATACAGCAAGAGGGCAGCTTCCATGGTGAGCCTGACAAGTGGTGCCAGGGTGAATGAGAGAGACGCTGAGGATACTCAACACATTCCAAAGCAGAGATCCAGCGGCTCCTAAGAGTTTATCAGTGAGGCAGACTTAAAACACACCCACCTTGGCTCAGGAAGTTTTTGGGTGAGGGATCAGAAAGATTGTAAGAGCCACAGGTTGGGACATCATGTCCAGAGGCATTGCCTCCCCTCTCCCAAAGTAGGTGACTGCTGATCCCACAAAGTATAACCCCAAAGCCTAAGGGGAGTACTGGCAACCCCACTGTGGAGGTCCCTCAACAGAATGGGGGCAGAGAGGAGGGAAAAGATAGTATCAACACATGTGCTATCCATACAAAGTATATTATTAACAAAAAAAAATAGAAATACATAACACATATTTTTAACGTTTTTACCATGATTTATTTTAAATTTAAAGTAGCTATGAATTATTTCTAAGTATGAAATGTTACTTATCGCCCAATTTCTCCTTAAAATATTTTCAAATTATGAAATGCTCACCCTGTATACTTCAAAGTTCGTAGCACCTTTTTTGTTATTAAAAATAATTTATTCTTTTTAACACTATCATCCTGCTGACAGGCTTCACAAGTACATTGTTTTTTTTTTAATATTTGGATTTAAAATAGTATTTTGATGTTTTCATTTTAATCATTTCTTTAAACCTAGGAAAAAATAGAGAAGAATGGAAAGTCCATACTTTATAGAAGTTTTTGAATATTTTTGGGTCTAAAAGGCACTAAGATAAGAAGCTCTGTACATAGGCCTGAGAGGACGCGTGGGGAGCTGAACATCCCCACCGCAGACCTGAGGAGGTGCGGACCTCCACTTCTCCTGCTGCTAAAGGCTACGTTTGAGTTACAGCACTCCTGGCAGAAAGATGGGCACCTGGCCTTGAACACACACACCGCCCTTTGGCAGTTTAGAGTATTAGTTCAAAAGATTATAAGAACAGTTCTGCCAAATAATTAGTCAACCACCAAACTCACCAGCCGGAGACTTTAGTGGACGTACATGACAAATAATGTTAGTGTTTCATTAGTGTAGACTAATCACTAAGGAAATGAATGGCAGGAATATGCCTTAGGGAAGTGGTTGCAAGGGTGTTAGATGAAATTTATAAAGTTGAAACATCATATTATTTAAAAAATTAATTTTCATAACAAGCACAATATGTCAGGCTGGAGAAATGGCTTAACAGTTAAGGCCCTTGCTTGCAAAGCCTAAGGACCCAGGTTCAATTCCCCAGTACCACAAAGGTGGCTCATGCATCTGGAATTTGTTTGCAGTGGCTGGAGGCCCTAGCATGTCCATACTCTCTGTCTTCCTCTCTCCATCTCTCTCTCTCTCAAATAAATAAGTAAATCAAATACTAAAGAAGTATAATATATCAAAATCAGATCAATCATACTGGGACAAGCATAAGAATGCTTAGAAAATTAAAGTATGAGTGGATCTTCAACAAATAGAAAATAACAATAAGGGGGATAGAAATGATAAACAGAAGCAAGTATAGATGCTGAAGTCGAAAAGTATCACGTGTGAAATGAAAACTATCCACTAGAAAGGCCCAAGAGGTTGGCAGAAGACAGAATCAGTGGATGGAAAGATGAACCAGGTACGATTACTGAGTGTGACACAAATAAAGCAGAATGAAGAAAAATGACCAGAGGCACAGAAACATTATGACATCATGAAAACATACTGATATGTATATAATTGGAGTTTTGAAAGAAAAAACAGTAAGAAAACATAAAAGTAGTATCTGAAGGGAGCACAGTCAATGGCTTGCAAATTTGACTGAGTACTTTAATTGGTACATGCAGAAAGTCCAAAGGACCCCTCAGCTAGGTAATTTTAAAGAGATACACACCTAAACACAGTATATACTGGTGTTTCAGAAACTAAAGAGAGATAGGATCTTAAAGTCAGTGAGTCCAAAATTATTCAACCGTTCAAGGCAACTTCAATATGTTTAGCACTGTATTTTTCTCCAGAAAACTTGTAATACCAGAAGTTAGTGAAATGTCCCACTTACAGTGGCAAAAGGAAGGGTTAGCAACATAAAATTCTGCAATTAGTGAAACTATCCTTGAAAAACTGATGTAGAAAATAAAATATTCTGAGATAAACAAAAACTGAAAGTATTTGTTATTAGAAGACCTGCTCTCAAAAAAAAAAAAAAAAAAAGAGGACGTCCTTGAGTCTAGAACACATAACAGGATAGTGTGTTGGATGTACTCGGCGTGAAGTTACATAGTGTGTCTAAAATAAACCAGGCATGTACTTTATAATGGCTTGACAAAATTATAACGTCATAACAATCACCTGACTCTTTCGATTTTCCTCGCTATCATGACTAATATTGCTGAAATTAGATATGTTTTGTACAAGCCAAAATTTTGGGAGATCAAAAGGATGTCACTGTTTCAATGTTGGGATGCATTTTTGTGAGGTGATGCAGACTTTGTAAAGTTATCTTCGTGGATTTGAGGAGCAAGAGACTGGCAGAGGTTCTGCTGGGATTCTTGAAAAGTGTGGTGTCTCCTTGAGACATTTCTGAAAGGATTTCGTGCAGTGAACTATGAAGACTCTAACATAATTTTCTAAATATATTTATGTAAATTTTGGTATTAAAACCTCACTACTATAAAACAAGAGATGTGAAATCACTATCTAAGTTAAAGTAAATTAAATGTGTCATGTGTATTTTCAGTTTCTCATACAAACAGAGCCACAGCAGATGTTTATTGAAATTAGCTTTATGTAGAAGGGAAACTTATATTTAGTTTTATTTGTGTGATTGACTAAAGTTGTTTTCTAGGAAGTTTTTTTTCATAAAACGCTATAAGACTATAATTTTGTCAGCATTGTCATTATGGTTTATGTGTATTAAAATCAATTTTCAAAGCATAATTTTAAATATGGGCATACTTTGTGTGTATATGTTCCTTTATCATCACTCCCTAAAAGGCCCCTAAAATACCTAATAAGTGAGCAACCACTGATATATACAGTTGGGTTCAGTAACTCAGTGTGGGCCCTAGGGGCTAGTAGTTTCAGCTTGGAATTATTGATTTGTATCTTTTCCATCCTGTTCTATACCCAGATGCTTACTCAGAATTTTACACTCAAGCATCTAATACATATTCCATGTTAAATTCCCAATATTGGGCTCCTCACTTTTCCCTGTGCAGGTGGGCCTCTCACAGTTGTCCCATCTCAGAATGAGCTACTTGCCCAACAGGAAAACCTTAGGCTCCACTATAACAGAAACGTGAACGAAGCAGGCATCATTAATGCTATTTGTGATACATTTCAGAAGTTGTGAGATATTCACAAGCACATAGCACTTTCTATATATAAACACTAGCTACTTCACGTATTCTAGATGGATCCACACTCTTAATGATTGAATTTGGTTGGTACCATTATTGCATCTATTTTACATGAGAGAAAACTAAGGCATGAAGAGTCAATTATCTGTGAATGATGTCTTATAATTACACAGGAGGGCTGGAGAGAAGGCTTAGCGGTTAAGCGCTTGCCTGTGAAGCCTAAGGACCCCGGTTCGAGGCTCGGTTCTCCAGGTCCCACGTTAGCCAGATGCACAAGGGGGCGCACGTGTCTGGAGTTCGTTTGCAGAGGCTGGAAGCCCTGGCGCGCCCATTCTCTCTCTCCCTCTATCTGTCTTCCTCTCTATGTCTGTCGCTCTCAAATAAATAAATAAAAAATTAAAAAAAAAATAATTACACAGGAGCCAAGTTTCAAGTGCCAAAGATGTAGAATGAAAGGAAGCCCCTTACAATGATAAGGAGAATGTTTGAGAAAACCTATGAAAAACTACTTCAAAATAGATACTATAAACACAAACTTTTATTTTGTTATAACAGTCAAAATGTTTACATAGGTCTTGATATATATTAGTCATGATTATATAAAGGTGGTTTTAGTATGTTTCCTGCCCACAGGAGGATCAGTATCATTAGGAGGGAAAACAGAGTCATGAAGGAATGAAGTTGTCATAATATATGGAATATATTCATTGTATCACATGTAAAATATATATGTTAAACATACATGTAGGACAGAATAGAGAGAGGAGAGGAGTAAGGGAAGAGAGGATGTCATATGAAAATTGTTGTAATAATGACTCAAGACAAATTACAGTTAAACAGTGCACTTAAATATAGTATTTCTTTACCTTTCTGCTCACTCTCCTCAATGGAAATTGTTAGAAATGGAAAATCCTCCTGGTGCCTTGACTACCACAAGTGCTCAGTTTATGGAATTGTTCTAGCCTTTTTCTACTATAAAATACAAGCACTGCATTTAACTTGGCATGTACAATAGAAAACTAAGTTAAATAAAATTCTTAAAAATGGGTTTTAGGTGAATCAAACCATAATTTTATTTTTATATGAATATACAATATTTTTCTTCAGCAGATAAAATCCAGTAATGTAAATTGTATAATTATAGCAGTATTGTATTAGAAGGTAAATTTACAAAATGTAGTTGAATGTTTAACCAAAGTTCTTCCTTTTATCATTTCAACAAGTTATACACAGATAAAAAGTGAAAATTGATAACTGAAGAGATTTTGAAGCTTGGGTCTCAAATATTTACAGGTTTAGAAGCAGAAGCATTTTCTATTCTAAAGCATATTACATTTATGTTTTTTGAGATTATTTAAGTTGTTATCTATGACTTTGTTTCTCTAGCTATCAAGCATGCAGTAGAGAAAATAAGAGAAATTGCTCACTGCCTATATCCTACACAAGGAAGTTAATTTTAGCAGTGAGTAAATCTTGCTGCTTGAATAGTTCTTTTAAATGCATAAGGTTCTTGTAAAGTTGTAAAAGAACAGTCTAGTAGAATAATGCATGTGAGTTTTTGATGTAAATTGCAAGGATGGCAAACATTTTATTTCATGGTAGTAATGTCACAGGTCAAAGTCAAGAGTTTATTGCCAATTTGGAGTAAATTCTCTTTCCAGTGACATATGGCATGACCTTCAACTCTTAGTAGTTGTAGAATACTGAAGGTCAACTGCTTGTGCATTTAGAAAATCCAAATGATGTACATGACAAATGGTAAAGTCTATTGTAACTGATTTCTGGGGCAAGCACAGTAAAATATTGTATGGTGGGATGAAAGGTTACTGACCTTGTGATATTATGTCTGACACTAATCATTATTTTGCAAGTGAGCTATTTGAAAGGATAGTCAATATTTTGTTTGTTACATTTCTCCTTCTAGTTTGTATGAATTGGAAATGAGCTACTTACTCCCTGTACCCCACCACCCAGGATATAGCCATTTTCATGGCTTTTATCAACTATAAGATTTCAAATATGTACAAGACATAAGATTTCAGTAAGCACAAGGATATTTTCTTTTCCTTATAGGTTTTCTTTCTTTTTGCTTCTGCTTCACTCAGAACTTTTGTTTTAATTCACAGAAGAACAAATGGGGAGATTTGAGAAGAGTTAAACTTTGTTTTAACTCACTGAAAGGAAACAGCAAGAAAAATAAAAGTGAAATTTTGGCACCCATTCTACATACACTATATATTATGCTGTTTTCACTGTTGTTTAAAAAAATAATTAAAGTCAGGCTAGAGAGATGTCATCATAGTTAAGGTGCTTGCCTGTAATGCCTAAGGACCCATGTTCAACCCTCCAGATCCAACATAAGCCAGACACACAAAGGTGAGCCAAGCACAACATCACACATGCCTACTATGTGGCACAAGCATCTGGGGTTCAATTTCAGTGGCTGAGGCCCTGGTGCATCAATTCTCTATCTCTTTCCATCTCTCTCTCACATTCTCTAAAAATAATAATAACCAAAACCTATTGTATTGATTACCTTCTCTTTGCTGTTACCAAATACCTGCCCCTGGAAAAAGCTCTTATGAAAATAAGGGTTCACATCACTGTATTGTTAGTTCAAGGGAATACTGTTCATCAGCGGAAGGCATGTTGTCGGGAGCAGGAAACATCTGCTTGCATCCAGTTTGCAGTGATGACAAAGAGAGTAATGCATGCTGATTGCAGCTCGTTTTCTCCTTTTAGCCCACTCTGGGATCCAAGCCCATGATGCTGCCCAAGGCTAACATGCGTCTTGCCACTTGAATTGACCGAATCTAGAAACTTGCTCACAGATATGCTTAGAAATTTGTCTCTGTTGTGTTTGATTCTAGATCCAACCCAGCTGACAATATGAACTGATCACTACAGGCCCACTCTTTGTCAATTTTTCTTAGACACATTACTTTCAAACCATAACCTAACATCCCTTCTCGGTGTAGCCTCATGGCTGTTGAATTCAGCTCACATTCAAAAGTGCCCATGGATTTTAACAGTTCCAATTTTCGAGGTTTAAAATAAAATGTAGTCTCTTCTGAAACTCAGGAAAGCTTTTTACTATGATAGTCTGTAACATCAAAAAGCAAGCCCCATACTTCCAACACAAAATTACACAGAGTGAATATTCCCTATTGAAAAAGGAGGAATGGGATAGGGTGGGGTGGGGGGGTGGAGGAGAATTCCAAGGAAAAATGAGACCAGAGCAAGATTAAAACTCAAGAGGTAAAACATCAAATCTTGAAGCTTCATGTCTAGCATCTGAGACTTTTGATGGAATCATTCATGGCTCGAAAGACCCCAGTATGTCTTCCTGCCTTTAGGCCTCTATGGGTAGGTCCACTCCATGCTTGCAACTTTTCTCCACAGATACCCCATGACTTCAACCTCTACATCATCTTGGGCTCTCCACTGTACCTTATTGTCGACTTTCATAGCTTCACACAGTGGCCTCTTGGACTCATAGGGACTCTGACTTCAGCAAACATTGCCTGGTCTCAGCTGCTCTTTGGAACTGTAAAGTCTCCAGGATGTTATAAATCTTGCATTTTTCATAGCTCCAAACCAGTACCACATGAATGACACTGCCAAGTTCTGCTGCCAGCTTGAGATATAGCCTGGTCCTGTTGACCACAACCAGTAGCCTCTGTTTTTATTTCAGGATGACCTTGATGTAACACTTCCCTAAGTGTTGTGTTTGAGTAGGGAACCCCTTTAGTTTCTGTTGTCTTATTTCTCATGAATTTGGATTTCACAAAATAGAACCTCAGGTGGTTTTCCCAGTGTATCATAGGATATACTTTGAGAACCCTTCATCCATTGTCCTGTAAGTAACCCCAATAAACACATGAGTTTACCAAACTGGACTTGTTATAATTATTTCTTGGTCTACGTTGCACTCTTTATGTGGGGTAAGTGGAAGTAGATGTTCTCAGGAAAAGCAAAGCAACAGATTTCCAACCTCAGTTACCAAACTGGCCCTTGGTTAAAAACGGGGAAATTTCCATTAATTTTACATATTAAAAGGATGAACTAATTCTTGAGTTTTATTGTGCTTCATGAATAATATAATAATATTAGGTTTTATCAAATTCACCAAGCCATATCACATTAAATACTTAGAATTTTTGAGAAATTGTAGACTTAACCTATGTTCTCATACTACAAATAATGAAACTGAGATCAAATGGGGAAATATTTTCTATATGTTAATAAGGAAATCTCATGGTAGAATCTGGTTAGTTCCTGTGTTCATGTACTGTATACTCTTGCTTTGGGCTGATCCTACAAAGGAGGCATCAAATCCTTGACCAAATGCAATGCATATGAATTGTATCCACAACAGCAGTTAGTCAGCCAGAAGAGGTATTATCCAAGGATGCTACAATATAGTACCCTTTCACTTGAATTAATCATCTTTAGGAAATAGAAATACAAGTACATTTAAGAAGCAACAAGGGCAAAAGAGATTTACTGCTGATAGAAAAGGACTAGCAATTCTTTGTTCATCCTCATAAAAAATCATGCGGTGCGACAGGGTGATGAAATTAAAGGAACATTTAGGAGGCCAATGGCAATGGTAGATCACTGTGAAGCAGGAATGAGAGCATGTTAGGTGAACCATAGCACCAAGGAAAGAGTGGCTGGTGTCCATTGTTCTCTTTTGATGTTATGTTATTCATCACAAAGGATTTATCTTTATAGCAGAAAGTTTTTCCCTGTCATGAAAAAATATTTTGAAAGAAACATAAAATTTTTTGTGTTCAATCTTTTGTGTGTTCATAAAAAACATATTTCTGTTACCAGAATTGGAAGAGGAATCATTTGCAGTTTTTGGCAAAAGGTTTAAAATTTTGTTTGTGATAGATATGAGTATTACGTGATAAAGATAACATCTTTAGTAACTTTTGAAGAATAGACTGCTTCACAAATATTGAGGTGTTTTAAGGCACTTCTGTCCCATTCACCTACTTGCTCACAGATATTTGTTGAGCATTTGCTCTATGTTGGGCTCTGGTTTGGACATAGTGGTTAAGAGAGTGTACCTATACTCTGAACACTTATACTTTCATGATGAGAAGAAAGACTGTGAACAAATACATAATCAAACTATTTCTGGAAGATGACAAAGTAACTAATATCACATTGCTAATGGAGTGAGTCTAGTGGGTGTTAATTTAGATGGCATAGCCCAGGAGACTCAGAGTGATGAGGACTTCTGAGTGAGAGGGTGTCATCCAAGGGAAGGTTATTATTCTCCTAATTCATCTGGGAGGCATCTTAACACAGAGTTAATGTACCTCCTTTATACAAAAGGAAGATGAGACATGAAGAATAAATAATTATTACAAAGTAAGTACATCAGTAACACATTCAAGAGTAAATGTAGGACATTTCATTCTCAGACAAACATCAGTTTTCTTATATGAAAAATGGCTGAGAGATTAAAGTTTATAAGTAATATATAACAATTGATAGGATAAATTAAAAATAATATTGCATATTATTCTGGAATTAAGATTTTCTCATTTAAGAGACTGGATTTTATGATTTTTGTCCTTGTTTAAATTAGTTATATCTGTGTATTATGACCAGCACATTGAACAATTATTTATATAATTAAAAAATCTGTCTTGTAATATATTTAAATTTACAGTTACAAATATTAAAATACACATTCCACCAACAAAGAGAATGATTTCAAATTAGATTTATGGTAACAAAGAAGTAAAAAGTGCCAATTTTTTTTTTTTAATTTTTCTGTCATAAATCTTGTGCCCATTGTTTAAAAGTGTTCATTTTGAGAATTCACACAAAAGATGGAACTGCCAGATATTGTCTCCCAACATCCCCACTGGCTTGTCTGGGGTAGTTAAGTGCATCACCTTGGATACTGAAGTGGAGACTAGACAATCCAAAAATCAGGACGAGAACACATTATCCTAGTAGATGGTGCCCAGTGGAGCACCGATGGTGTTCCAGGTGCTGCAGAGGAAGTGGGTCCAGGGCAGATGCGGTGTGCCTAGAGCCAGCCACGCTCGCGTGCAGGGCCAGCTCCTGGTATGTGCTGACCAGCAGTCTCCTCTTAGGTTGGGACTTGCATTGCTAACTTGATTGCTGCCTTGGCTCCTGCTCTAGCCTTTTCAGTCTTGTTATTTCTGAAAATGCTAATCAGACTAGTGATTTTTCTGAGAACTCAATATAATATCAAGAACTTTTCTCCTTAAGTAGAGTAGAGGTGATTTCTATTTCTTGTAACCTTAAATTCATATCCTGATAAAAATTCTCGGACAAAGATCCAGATGTACACGCATGTGTACACATGTATCTGTGCACCTTTATGATGCATTATACGGATACTAGTTTTATTTGCAAATCTCATTTGGAGATAGGGCAAACAGAGATTGATTTATGAAATTTAAAAAAAAAAATCTCCCCAGGTAACTAACAAATTCTGTCCCTGTGGAGAATTTCTGGATTAAGACAACTTTCCACTGTTTTAAATGTCACACAGATGATTACTAATTCATTTAGTCCCCAGGCAGAAACCTAAGGGGATAAAGTCAAGAGAAATTTGGTTGAATCATTGCTTTTGTTGGCACAGGGTCCCGAGCATCATGGAAATGCATGCTGCAAATGCAGCTGAGGGAGGCTGAAGTCACGGGGCATGCCACATATGAAAACAAATCAATCAAATTAGTGCACAGTTACATGAAATCATTAGGATAAATCACTATAAAACTTGAGAAAATTATAGAGTTTACATTTTTTGAAACATATCAATCATAAGAAAAAGAAGGAGGGAGACAGACACACACAGAGAAAGGCAGACACACCACACACACACACACACACACACACACACACACACACACACACACACACAGGAGAGAGAGATAAACAACCTACTAGCCTGTTGACTATTCTATTGGAGTTGGGAGATGTTTTAACATAAACCTTCCAAATGCTTAAAATAAATATAATAATTATGTAACAAAGAGAGAAAAGACTTACATGTTTTTAACAATTTTATACCTAGGAGAGGTAGACGGCATTGGAGATGTATACATTTTAGAGGAAAATTGATTGAAATAAACAATTTTAGTGCAGAGCTTGAACTAAATGCAAGACTGTCAAGAAAACAAAACACAGAGAAATATTTCTTTGTTGTAAATTTTATATTTTTACACCATAAATTCAAATTAACATGTTTGCATTTGCAACTGCTAAATTGTAGCATGTGACACAATTGTCGACATGTTATGTTGGCTTCCTCTGGCCATGACACACCATGTGGTATAAGATTTTGCTTCACGAACCTAACAAATAATGAACTATCTGAGCATGTACTTTGGCCAAGATAACAACTTTGTCTCTAACAGGAATTTTTGTCCTTTACTTTGGAAAATTGCACATTCATAGGACATTATAACAGTGTCATTTGCATTTCATCACTCTTCTGGTTTATTCATTGATGTTTCAGATCCTCAATTAAAATGATTTACTAGACATTATATTAATATTTGTTGTTAAGATTGTGCCCTGAGGCACAAGTTTATTTTTAAAACTTGCAATATCATCATATTTATGCTAAGTTCACTAAAAACATTCTCATAACTTTTTTATGAATATAGTTGTCATATCTTGTCTACAGAGGCTATATTCCAAGACCCTCAGTCATATATTTCAAGACTCGCTACATCAGTCTTGTTTGAGCCCTTAGATAGTACTAAAGCTTATATGAACTGTGTTTTGATATATATATATGTATATACATACATACATATATATACATACATGATTTTTGCCAAGGCAGCAATCAAGTTAGCAATGCAAGTCCCAACCTAAGAGGAGACTGCTGGTCAGCACATACCAGGAGCTGGCCCTGCACGCGAGCGTGGCTGGCTCTAGGCACACCGCATATGTATGTATATATATGTATGTATGTATGTATATATATACCTGGATGAAGTTTAATGTATGAATTATAGCAAGAGATTAAGAGCAATTATAAAAATAGAACCATTATTAACATAAAATATAGGGCTGTAGACGTGCCTTAGCAGTTAAGGTGCTTGCCTGCAAAGCCTAAGGACACATGTTTGATGCCCCAGATTCCACATAAGCCACAAGGTGATATATGCACATGGTGGCACATGCGCACAAGGTGGCACACAAATTTGGAGTTTGATTACAGTAGCTAGAGGCCCTGGCATGCCAATTATCTCTCCCCTTCTATTTCTCTCTCTCTCTTTTAAAAAAGACTGGTCAGTTGGGCTTGCCTCAAAAGTTCTATAATAACATTTAGATAAATGCACTCTCTTTAAGTTAGTGTTTTGTTTCACCTTTTCACATAAAGGATGGGCTGTTTGGAATACATGATTACCAGCATCACTACTCATGCTGTTTTGTATGATATCCAGTGAAATGTGAGTTGTCTGAACAAAATCATCACCCTAACTGTTAGAGCTGATGTAATGACTAAGGTGGTTACCAGTGACTATGGGTAGGTAGTATTCATTGTGCATATGCACTGGCCAAAATGCTGAGTCCCTTTCCAAGTGCAAAGACATATCGTGTCATCTTACTCCTAAGCATGGTGCAGCATGCGACTTAATTATGTTTTTTTTTTCTGATAATTTTCCATTTAATATTTACAGGCTCTGTTTGACCACAGGTGACTGTAACCTTTGAAAATGAACCCTTTTGGAGTTCAGCTTTGTACACATCCCATCATCAAACCAAACTGAGTTCAAATAAAAGGAGAGAAGCACTTGAAATGTAAAATTTAAACATAATTAGTATCCTTCTCTCATGCATAGGTCACTAACCTGCCCTGTGACAGGACACTCTGTGTGGGTTCCAGATGGAGATTTCCTATGAGGGCTGAGCTCTTCAGTGCACTGAAGGGCAGAAGAAAGCCAAGGAAGAAATCCTAATATCCAGAGTTGGAAATTATCTTCTAATAAGTAATGATTATATCTTGCAGTATTTTAAAATTCGGATTTTTCTTGACAATGCTTCACTCACTGTGTTTTGACTGAATAAATAATTACCAGATCTTATTATTAATTATAATTTAAAGACCCCATAAGGCAATACATTTAAAAGGAAAAATACAAGTGAAAAAAAAGTGCTAACAAAAAAATCAAATCCAAACCTATAGCATGTCTTTAAAATCTTTAAAATATACCTAATTCACAGTACATTGCAGAGTTTTTATATACTTTCTTTTCTCCCTTCCAAGTGTGCCATATTCCTTACTGGTTCATGTTTGAGGTCCCACACAAACCATCTCTAAATGACACTTGGAAGATGGTTCTCCTTTTCCTTATTCTCCCACTCCTTATATCACATGCTTTTGTTATTACATCAACTTTATCAGAAAATTGGTCTGTGTGTTTTGTCTGTGTTCTCCCTGCCGGTTCCTTTGGAAGGTCTAGGAACTGTTTTGCTGAGGCAAGCTCCCATGAGGTGGGAAAGATATGCAGAGGCAACTTGACTGACCTGACAAAGACTGCCTGGGTATATAGAGTCTGTCTGGGAAGAGGCTGAGATAAACTATGGGCTAAAAAAATGTTTTATCAAGCTTTCCCAAAAATGCATGTAGATATGATTTACAAGGTGAAGATACATTGAATTTCTTCAATTCTTAGTTTGTTATGTATGTGGTAGATGATTATCCTATGTCCCTTTTAGTATTATTTTATATACTGAAATTTATTTTTCATTTCACAACAAACTACCTGAACTCTGAGTAGTATAATTACCTTGCACAAATACCAAATAACAACATATCTTTATAATTTTAAATCACGTATCATCAGGAAATTGGATTATTATTATGACTTGGGTGTTTGTACATGTATATTTATTTATCTATTGACTTTGTTATTTACCTATCTATCATCATCATATATTTATCACCTGTCAATCTATCTGTTTACAATCCTTCTATCATCTATCTATCATCTATCTATCTATCTATCTATCTATCTATCTATCTATCATCAAACATCTAGCTATCTAACTTTATTTGGATATGTGGTCACTCCAGCATTATGAGAGTATCTATTTTAGTTACTTTTCTGTGTCAATACCTGACTAAACCAACTTTAAATATGAAGGATTCTTTTGCCTAATAATTTAAGAGTAAAGTCCATTGTGTCGGGGAAGGCATAAGCATAATGGAGTTGGTCACATTACATTTGTAGTCAGGAAGCAGACAGCCATGAATGCAAATGCTCAGCTGTTTTCTCTCTGTTATTCACTACAGAGTCCAAGGCCATGGAACCGTGCCTGTCACGGGGTGGGCCTTCCACCCTCAATTAACTCAATCTATAAACTCCATTACAAACATGCACGAGGCTTTTCTCCTAAGTGATTTTATGTCCTGTCATGGAGACAGTGAATATTAACCATTGCAACCCTACCTTTCATAAACTTAACTCCCAAGCATATCACTTTCAAGCCTCAACCTTTGTCCTAGCCTTTGTCCCTACAGGCTCATGGTCATCTCATAATGGAAAATGTGTTCAGTCCAACAGTTCTATTACTATTCAAAAGGGGTAAGTGCACATTCTCTGAGGCAAAGACATCCACTCATAGAGAGTCCCTATAATGACAGAAAACACACTTTCAGAATGCAATGGTACAGAGGAAACCTTTCCTTTCCAAAAGGGATAATCCAGGGCATAACAAGGAAAGATTTGAAAAGCAAGATGGAAACCCAGCATGACAAACATCAAATCCTGCTCCATATTCAGCATCTGAAGCATGTCATGGAATCATCTGATTGAGTAGCTTTGTCTTTCCGACTTTGCCATCCACAGTACATAGATAACCTTTTCTTTGGGGGAAATATCTGCTTTGCAGAAGTAGCTTTCCTCAGTGGACATACAAGTGTATGTGGTTATAAATACTTACTGAGCATGTGCAAAGCATCTTATGACTTCTTGTATCTCCATATTTAATTAGTCATTGACTTCAAAGGTCAGAGGGAAAAAAAAAATCTCTACAACTTTCAGCTTAGGGTGTTCTTAATAAAATGTAGCAAGGGCTGATTCCGCTTCTCATTCCAAGAATGACGAGGACAACCAAAGCCCGGGAAATACGTCACGCTGCTACTCAGAGGAGGCTTTGGAGAGTTTCTTCCACCAGTCGGCTGGATGGACTTAATTTAGACCAGTATGTCCCTCCAAGAACAAATGTCCACACAAGTGGTTCCACTGTTGGAAGAGCTATGAGAAAGATGGCCACCCCAGAAGTAAGAAATCAGGGAAAGCCTGAACATATTCTTGAAAACCAAGCATGGATGGTCATGATAATTGAGATCCTCTTGAAAGTCCGGGCACCAGGGCTCTATCTCACCAGCTATTTTCCACATAACTCTGTGGAGTGCTGGTGAGAAAGACTGGGGCAGAACAAGATACTTAAGAAAGTATCATTTTATGTTTACAGGAAGATTCTTCAGACCACTTCACTTGGAACCTTCTGTTATTTAAGGTAGAAGTTACAAATCTAAATCACTAACAGTCAGGAGACCCTCCTTCTCCAGGTGAACATTCTTCTGGAGGGACAGAGATCAAGAAAAATGTAAGAAAAGTACAGAAAACTTGTCTAAAACTAAAACTGAGCAATATCACCGAGAAAACTTTCACTGCCCCTACAAACTTGGTCACAAGAATGGGGCCACCGCTGTGCGCCACCGAGAAAGCACAGGAACAAGGGGCAAGGACTTCTTCACAGAGCACAGATGCCTGGTCCTTCAATAGCTTGAACTGGGCAAGAAAGGTGGAGAAAAACTTTCTGATAACTCAGGTCACATGGAAAATAGAAGAAAGCAACAGCTGATACTGGAAGAACTTAAGTCATTGACACACGGTGTCAATAAAAGCTGAAAAAGGAAGTTGTATCAGTGCACAATTCTAATCGTAGCTTGAGTACTCAACAATTTATCTTGACAGCCAGACAAAGACAGGGTATGCACACTCTTTGGTTATCAATTCTATATTTCAGTCTCTACTTTCTTCTATATACGACCTTTAATGTTGAAATAAATATACAAGACACAGAGGCTCCCAAGAACTCATCACTGAAGCAGACCTAAAATGAACCCAACATGGCTCAGGGAAATTTGTGGAAGAGGGGGAGGAAAGAATGTCAGAGCCACACTTTGGATCATGATACACAGAGACATTTCCTCCTACCCATAACTGAGGGTTAACCCCACAATGCATGACCCATACACCTCAACAAGGAGGGACCAAGAGAAGAGAGGAGGACAGGGAGGAGGCTAACAATGGTACAAACTTGACTGTGTTTACTGAGTACAAAACTAATAAAGGAAAAATAAAAAAAATACATGACATAAGAACAAAGCCAATAAAACATGACCCATTGCCAAGGTAGTAAGCACCCAACCAAAACCACACGGACCTGGAGGTGCCATTAATTGAAATTTCTCTCTGCTATTCACTGTGGGACTGACTTTATGGAGGTAATACTATTTAATCCTAATGAGAATATAAACATTATCTCCGCATCATGCATATTTTTTTCCTATTCGTATGAGAAAATTGGTATAAATAAAGAAACACTCCCAGCCAAATGTATTTGCTCATGCTTGTAAGACCAGAACTTGAGAGGCAGAGCCAGGAAGATTGCTCCACGTTTAGTCTAGACTTTTCTACACAGGGAAGTCCAGTCCAGCCATGACTACTTACTGAAATTGTCTCAAAAACAAACAACGTACAAATAAACAACCAACAGATATTTCCAGTCTACAAAAGTAAGATACATTAGAATCTGTATTAAGATACATTCCAGGGCTGGAGAGAGGCTTAACGGTTAAGTATTTGCTTGTGAAGCCTAAGGACGACGGTTCGAGGCTCAATTCCCCAGGACCCACGTTAGCCAGATGCACAAGGGGGCGCACGCGTCTGGAGTTCGTTTGCAGTGGCTGGAAGCCCTGGCGTGCCCATTGTTTCTCCCTCTCTCTCCCTCCCTCCTTCTCTCTCTGTCTGTCCCTCTCAAATAAATAAATAAATAAATAAATAAATAAATAAATAAATAAATAAAAGATACATTCCAAATCATAACGACCCAGCCTTCCAAATGTGTCAACATAAGAGTATTTAAACACAGACATTCATCTAGTTATTTTCCCCATGTTCTTTTAGAAAAAGATAGGAATCCATTTATTTCTTCTAAACTAAAGATAAAGAAGCTGTTCCTCTGTCTGCCGGGATAGTCCCCCTCCACCGCTAGTGGTGGTTGCGTCTTGTAGAGTGCTAGTCAGAATGAGGGTTTCTGTGGAGCTGGTTCATGTTGTCTTTTGTGGGATTCACTCCCCACTCACCCTGCCTCCTACTACTTCAAGCCCCTCCCACTCCTGATATTTTATGCCTCCCCTAAACTATCAGGTAACTTCTCTCTCCTAGTTATTCTCTCTTCTGGCTTCATTCTAGTTTTATGCTTATATTCCCAGGGCTGGCTGCCCTCTGTACTCATCACCAGTTGATCCCAGTTAGACACAGAGAGGAGAGTGCATGCAGTGTTTGTATTTCTGAGCCTGCATGACCTCGCTTAGCATGATTTTCCCCAAGTCCCTCCACTTTCCTGCAAATTTGATTATTTCATTTTTCCTTATTGCTGACTAGAATTCCAATTGTGTGTATGTACCACATCTTCACTAACCATTCTCCAGTTGATGGGCATCTTGGATGATTCCAGTTCCTAGCTATTGTGAATGAAGCAGTGATAAACATGGTTTTGAGTGCATGTGTCGGTGGTATATATTAGTCTTTAGGGTATGTGCCACAAAGAGGTATAGCTGATTATAATGATAGCTTTATTTTCAGCCTTTTGAGGAGTCTCCACGCTGATTCCCATGGAGGCTGTACACACTTGCACTAACAGCAGATGTGGGCTTGGGGGTCTCTTCCTCTACACACCTGCTAGCAGGCGCTGACATTTGAATTTTGATGGTTGCCATTGTGACTGGAGTGAGATGGAATTTCACAGCCATTTTACTTTGCATTTCTCTGATGAGCAGAAATGTTAAATCTCTTTAGGTATTTAATGGTCATTTGTACTTCTTCCTTTGAGAACTTTCTGTTCAATTACCTGCCTCATATTTTTGGTAGGGCACTTGAGTTTTTATTATTTAGGTTTTTGAGTTATTTGTACACTTTTGATATTATACTTTTGTCTGAGGTCTAGCTGGCCAGTAAATCCCAGGACCAGAATTAGGTTACTCCACCCAGTGAGTTGTTGGCCAGGTTGACAAATGAGGTCCCCAAAACATGGTTGGGTACTGCCAAAACACTTGATCCTAGAGAATCTCACAGTATTGACACATGACTATCTTAGACATCATAAATCAAAGTGATGATACACTCGAGACAGTATCATTGCTGTATTATGAAAATTAAAAAAATCATTTATATGACTTATATGAGTTATATGAAGTTAGTGTAGTATATTATATGAGTTGCCTAGAAAATATCCATTGATTGCATTTAAACTTGTCTAGGATTCCTAGTTTGATTCCTTTAAAAATAACTGTGTTATTAAATCAGTCATGGTTTCACCTAAACAGTCACCCAATAACAATACATAGTTTTTAAACACATGCAACATGACTAGTCCAAATTAAATTAGACTTTACTTATATAATCGTTATCTGAAATTAAAGATTTAGAGCAATAATGTTTTATTTTTAATTTTTAAACTTTTAATAAATCAAAGAGCACTGGACATTTGGATATAACATCTCAAGTATGATACATTATTAATATTGCTATCACCTTTTAGCTATTTGAATATAGCTATTTTAAAACTGGATACTACATATGCGTCTTGCTATGGAGTTTCCTGTACGTTTTTAACAATATTTTCCTAGGTTGCCCAGGCTGACCTAGGACTCCTCGTCTTTCCTCTTCAGTCACTGAAGTAGCCACATTCGTGGGCCTGTACCAATGTGCCAGTAATGCTTTGTGTGCCTAAGAGAATCTCTGTTTTGTCTCATTTTGCAATGAAGAAATACTGAAAGAAGCACTTCAGGCAGGGGTAGAAATATAAATGCGTATAAAGATGAAGATCATTATAAATGGTAACTATATGGGTAAATATAAAATGATTGACTTCTCATTTTAAAATTGCTTTGGAAAGCAATCGACAGTTTAAAGCAAAATAATACTGATGTATTGTATTTACACCACAGATAGAAGTAAATATATAATAATAACATAAAGTAGAAGAAAGAGGCAATTGAAATAAACTACTTTAAGGTTTCCATGCATTAATTGGCATTCTCCTACTTAAATGTAGATTGTGGTGGTTAATGATATCATTCATGTCCGGTGTGGTGGTGGTGTACACCTTTAATGTCAGCACTTGGGCAGCAGAGGTAGGCAGGCCTTTACGAATCAGAGAGAAGTCTGGGACTAAGGAATGAGTGCCGAGTCAAAAAATTATATAATTCATAATCTCTAAAGTAATTCCTAAAAATAATATTACTAATAAACCAATGAAAGATACAAAATAGATTTATAGAAGAATAAAAAAAAAATGTGACCTGGCTCTGAGGCAAAATAGATAGTGAATTGGACCTTGAGGCTGAACATAAAAAATGAAAAGAAGGACAACTGTTGTAAGGAAATGATAACTGCTTGTTAGATCTGACCTAAAATAGAACATTAAATGAAAATAGTTTAAGCACCTGGAAACTTTTCTCTATATGGGCTAATGAATTAAGAAAAGAGAGAGAGAGAGACAAAGAGAGGGACCCAAATATATGCCTTCAATGAAGATTTAACACATACAGCGATTAAATGTGAAAACATGAAAAAGGCAAGCATGGTATTAATACCTTTTACAGAAAAAGAAAAACAAACAAACAAACAAACAAACACTGAAGACGTCCACAGACACTTGCAAAAGGATGCTGGCATTCATTACTTTCCTTCCTCCAGGAAGGCTAGCATTAACCATTTATACTTTGACTTCAGCTGGTGTAGAGAAAGCATATGACCAAATTCAACAACAACTTATGATTTGAAACTTTCTGTACGCTAGGAATAAGCAGTAATACCCTTGTGCTTAACAAAGGAAAACTATGTAAAACTATCAGCTAACGTTGTACTTATTTAGATACTAAATATTCCTGCCTAAGATTGGGATTTACACAGATCTCACCACTCTTATGTAACATATTGTGAGAGGTTCTACACTGTACAGGAAGGTAAAAGAAAAAATAAACCCCTCAAGTTGGAAAGAAGAAATAAAGCTGTCTCCATTCATTAAAAACGTGACTGCCAATAGAAAAATTCAAAGAATCTACTAAGAAGTTACTACAATTAGTGAGCTTAACAATATTGTAACTTGCTAGGTTAGTACATAAAAATCAGTTGCGTTTCTATATCTTAGAAGAAAATAATCAGAAGTTGAAATAAAGACTATAGTGACTTTTTTCAATTGCACCAAAATCATATACTTATGTATAAATTGAGTAAAATATATGTACAAACTTGGTTCTCACAATTATGAAAACTGAACAAATTAAAGGAGGCATAAATAAATCTGGAAAAATGTATTTATGGATTAGTACACTTGATATTATTTAGATATAATGTCTCTATAAAATATTCTGTACAATTTTTTTTTATTTTTTAACTTCTTTAAAATTTATTTGAGAGACAGTGAGAGAAAGAAAGATTCAGATGACAGAAAGAGAATGAGCATGCTAAGGCCTCCAGTCATTGCAAACAAACTCCAGACACATGAGCCACCTTGTACATCTGGCTTACATGAATCCTGGGAAATCAAATTGGGATCCTTTGGCTTTGAAGGGAAGTACTTTAGCTACTAAGCCATCTCTCCAGCCCAAAATATTCTAGACATTTAAAACACTGAAGCATTTTCAATTTATTCTGAAACTTGTTTATATTGGTAAAAGAGCAAGAAAAGCAAAAGGAAAATGAGATGTAGAACTCAACTCCTTATTCTAAGACTTACTGTGAAAGTACAATAATCTGCTGTATGTAGTATTGATGAAATGACAGACAGATCAATGAAATAGTGTATTCAGTCTTGAAATAGGCCCACACAATGATAGTTAGTTGATTTTTAACTAAGATCCAAATGGAATTCAATAGAGAAAGGATCATTTCCTCAACAAATTATGTTGTAACAATTGAATTTCTGTACATATAAATGAAACAAAAACATGGATATATACTAAAACCTAACTAAAAAGTTATTATATAGTTGAGTTGAATACATGCTACTAGAAACATTTAAAAAGAAAAAACGAGAGTCTTCACAATATTGTCTTATGTAAAGATTTTCTAGATATGACCATTCAATATGCCATACAACTTATTAAAATTTGGGGTGGAACTTTATCAAAATTAAATGCATAAGTCTCTGAAAGACACTGTTAAGAAGATGAAAGTAAAAGCCAGCAACTGCCTACAAAAATCAAACTTGCATCTCATATCAGTATTTTTAACAAAACTACATAAAGAATTTTCAAAGTGCAATAAGAAATCACACATGTTTACCTGATCAGATATATAAACAAAGGTTTACACATGGAAAATAAACATATTAAAATACTTAACATTGTTAACCAATAAAGAAATACAGGATAAAGTCATACATCACAGAATGGATAAAAAAGAAGTAAAAAAGTATTTTAATAAGCATGCCAGGATCTCCAGCCACTGCAAATGAATTCCAGATGTATGTACCACCTTGTGCATCTGGCTTACGTGGGTCCTGGGGAGTAGAACCGAGGTCCTTTGGCTTTGTAGGTAAATGCCTTAATTGCTAAGCCATCTCTCCAGGCCCTCAAAAAGTATTTTAAAGAAAGAATGTGAAGCAAATGGAAATTTAACACATCAGCATGAGCATTTGAGTGGTATAAGTACATGGTAAGTGCTGCCCACAAGTTACTGTATCCTTACCACAATCCTCACAGGAACATCGTGAAGCCATATGTTCACACAAATATTCATATGTAAATATTTACAATGCTTTAGTCTGCTGTCCACATAAGCATATATACCCCAAATCTAACATTAATCAAAGGAGTATTAAATAAAATATTGGACTTCTTCCAGCTTTAATAGAGGAGTGAATATTAGACCTAACCTTTCACTGTAAACAAGTTTAAAACTAGGGAAAAACAATAAACCTAAAACAAAACAAAACTATTTTCAGACATTGGTCAGCAACCATAAAAATATCCTTGAAAAGAGAAAAATAAAGAATTTAGCTCTATTATTACTCAAGTTTTCTCGCTGGCAGCAGTTTTCAGATAGTGGATACAATGAACAGAACTTAAGTGGAGACTGCTCATTTTTTAGAAAAACAGACAACAAATAATTTCAACCAGTGGGCGAAAAAAAATGGATGCTAACGTGTAGAAAGAAAGAGTACATGTGAAAGATATTGATATAAAGCATTCCTTGGTATTTTCTACAAATTAGCCAGTATAAAACTAGGCTGCACAACAAAACTCTGCAAAGGTGTGCAAAGAATGATTCAATGTCTGTTGGGTGTGGGGGCAAATGCCTTTAGTCCCAGCACTCAGGTGACAGAGGTAGGAGAATCGCCGAGAGTGCGAGGCCATCCTGAGACTCCATAGTGAATTCCAGGTCAACCTGAGGTACAGTGAGACCCTACCTCAAAAAAAAAAAAAAAAAAAGGAATGACTCAATGTCCCTTTGCAGTTAAGAGAAACTGGCCATCACGATGTATCTACTTCTGGATGTACTCTTACCTCAGCCTTGGATGGCAGGTCCCACGTCTACCATGGAGTCCATGATAATTAGCCCTCTAGGCATTTAGTTCCACCATAGCAAACCTTCTTTCCTCTATGGGCTTTTGGTAACACTAACTACCCACAGATAGATGCTGATATAAAAAGGAAACTCAAGAAAGCTTACTTGATTAAAAACTAATTAATTGACAGATGCCACAGACAGTAATGAAGATGGTGCAGTATTGTCAAAGAGATCAACACATTAAGCAATAGAACTAAATAATGAAGAAAAAGAACTACAAAAATAAGGACATTTGATTGACAAATTTGCAAAAGCAATTAAATAGAGGAAGGTGGATCTGTTTTTAAATAGTGTTAGAACAATGGTGGGTCACCCATTTGCAAACACATGAACCTAGAAGTAATCCCCTCTACTTTCACAACAATTAACAAAATTCTTCTGTTTATTTTCTGTTTTGTTGTCAGAAACTGGAGTCTTACTGTCTATCCAGGTTGACATCATACTTCTTCTCTCCTGTATCAGCCTTCCAAGCACCTGGATTAAAGGTGTGTCACCTGCCTTGGAGACAATACTGCTTTTTTTTCCCCCTTCATTTGCTTTTAAATCTTGTATTTGGTTAAGAGCTTTTTCAGAAAGGCACCAAAAGCCTGAGCCATAATAGAAAAGTAGTGTTAAAACTGAACTTTATCTAAATTAAGACGTTTTGCTTTCCCAAAGGAGCTTCTAAGAAAATAAAAGCACAAGTTACAGATTGGGAGAAAATATTTGCAAATAATATTCCTGACAAAGAATCAGCAGAATCCAACAATAAGAAAATGACCCAAGTTAAAACATAAATAAAAATTAAAAATAAAAAAACTAAGAAACAAAAGACACAAACTTGAACAAATGCCAAAGAAGACTTAACTTTGAAAATTAAGTCTGTAAGATATACAATTACTCTTTAGGAAGATCCAGAGCAAAGCTACCATGAGCCATCACTATAACACCTATGAGTGTGGCTGAAGTACAGGCCACAACAATCGTGGTAAGGATGTGGACAGCTGTGACTCCTTCGCAGCCGGAGAGTAGTACAGTTGTACAGTTGATGTGGAAAATGGGTTGGAAGTCTTGAATAAAATTAAATGTGCCCCTTCCACATGAGCAAGCAATGCCTCTTTTACACGGCTATCCCAGGGAAAGTTGAGATTCACACAGAAACATAGTCACCAATGTTTGGTGATAATTTAGGACTGCCATTTCCTGCTGAGGTTGGGGACAGCCATGGCAGTTGTGGGGGGAGGGTGGGCAGAAGCTAACACAGGATTCATTTCTGGATGGTAGAGAGTTCCCAGGAGGGGAGAGCAAGCCTATGCTTCTGGAACATGCTTCAGGTCCTGTCAGAATGGCCTTACAAAGCACACACTCAAAGGTAGAATTAGTCAGCATTTAAAGTACGTTTTTGGATATTGGACCCTAAGAAGGGCACTGAGACAGCTGGAATGGGAAATGCAAGGACCACCAGGATGGGGCCAGGGCAGGGCTCACGACAGCTTCTGTTAAGTGACGGTTGCCGGACTTCCCACCACTGTCCAGAGATGTGCCAACGGAAAATAGCTGCTGATTTTTCCACCCACGTTTCAGACAAGGGGCTATGTTAGTGACTCACAGAAATTTCTCAAAGCAATTTGTACACATCTGATTGTATGGGTTTAGATTTGAAATTCTCCTAACTTTCAGTTTTAAAATTTCTTTTTTTTTTTTTACCTAAATAATTCCTCGTAGAAATACAAAACTACAGCCCCTGGGGGAAGGAGGATGGCTCGCATGGTAAACCGCTTCAGGCAGAAGCATGAGGACCCGAGTTGGGTTCCCAGCGCCCGTGCAGGTGATGGCCTTTGTGTGGACTACCTGTGATACCAGCAGTGGGGAGTCAAATGCAGGGAATCTCTGCAGCTTGCTGCCTAATTTAGTGTAGCCAATTTGGTGATTTCTAAGTTCAGCAAGAGATCCTGCCTCAAAAACTACGGCAGAGGGCTGGAGAGATGGCTTAGCGGTTAAGCGCTTGCCTGTGAAGCCTAAGGACCCCGGTTCGAGGCTCGGTTCCCCAGGTCCCACGTTAGCCAGATGCACAAGGGGGCGCACACGTCTGGAGTTCGTTTGCAGAGGCTGGAAGCCCTGGCGCGCCCATTCTCTCTTTCTCCCTCTACCTGTCTTTCTCTCTGTGTCTGTCGCTCTCCAATAAATAAATAAATAATCTTTAAAAAAAAATACGGCAGAAAGTGATGGAAGAAGGCATCCTAACTTGACCTCTGGCCTCTCACTTGCACTTGCACTTGCATTCTCATGACTACATCCATATATGTGCCCACACACATACAAACATGTATATCTATAAACATGCATTCCCATATGCAAATGTAACACACAAACACACACACACACACACACAAATGTCTTGTTTTTAGAAACATTGGTATATTTACTTTATCCCATTCCTCATTTGTACTACTGAAACTTGAGAAATTAAGGCAGAATAAAAATTTTAATAGGAATATTATCATTCATCTACAGGCTGCTTCACATGCTTTTTTGGTTCTTTTGTTCACCAAATTAAATCAGAATTGAGTCTATCCAGTCAAAATGTATACAAATATTTATTCATCATTTACAAATCATCACCTATGCGGCTGTTCCATTATTATGGAAACTTATCAGTTCTTGTCTCTGTTAAAAAAAAAGAAAGAAAGAAGTGGAGACATATTTGATATTCTATCAGAAGACACCATTATTGGTGATTAATATGTAATCAACCTATACCATGGATTTGGGGGTACCAATTGTTACCAGTTATTTGTTTATCTGTAGTCATAGATGAAACTTGTTGGGGATAAGTGTATGTCCATTCTCAAAGTTAGAACAATCACTCACCTTTGACATGGCAGAAACTGAAATATTGTTAGATCTCACAGAAATGCGAGGTAGAATTTCTGAGATGGCATTACATTGACTTGAAATGTAATTATCTTTGTCAGCAGACACGGCATACTATATTGGGGAACAGCTCATCAGAAACAGTTACTGTAAAATGTGTGGTCCCTCAGGGCTTTCTCTTGTCCTTTTATTTTTATATTTATATTCTTCTCCTGGCAGTATCATTAATAGATCTGTATTTGATTATCATATCTATGCCAGTATTATTCAGATTTGCTCTCTAGTTCTTGGAGAATCAAATCATGATTTCCCAACTCTCTTTATGCTTTATTAAGATTTAAAAGGAATGAAAGGGGTAGTTCCTTCAAAAGAATGTTCATTAGGAGCCATTTATATTGACCCATCTAAATTATTTCATGGATTTTTCTCACTTTTCACATTCCTTCAGCTAGATTACATGTCTTAAATTGAAAAAGTGTATTAAAGGATACTATGCTGTCATCACAGGTATTTTTATGTGTAGGATTTTAACAAAAGGTTTTTTTCATTGTATTACTAATGGAATTTATACAGAGCTATAATTTCTTTACTCTCAAATTCCATAATTTTTTGAAGCAAATGAAGAGTTATGTAAATCCAGTGGGACCATCCAATTCTATCACATTATAATAGAACCACTAATAGAAATGTCCCTCTAGCAAATTTTATCATTCTCAAGATTTGAAGTGATTACAAAAGTGTGATGGATAATATAATGTGTTTTTAAAAATAATCTCAGCGTGAAATATCTTTGCATTTTATAGGTCCAAGTTTTAGTTCTTAGGAATGATATTTAAGAGGCAGTTATGTTGGCGTACAGCTGCAACCCCAGCACTTGAGATGGAGGTAGGATAATTGTGAATTTGAGACTAGTCTGTGTTACATGGTGAGTTTCAAGCCAGCCTTCAAAATATAATGAGATACAGTTTGAATCATAACACACACACACACACACACAAAAAAAATACACACAGAGACAGGGTTTAACCTCCAATTTGAACTGTATCTTTTATTGTTTCCTTCTATGTATGCATGTATGTGCAAATCTTATGTATATATCAATCTAGATTACCAGGAAACCTGACACAAGGAAGCAAGACATCCCTCAAATCAGAGTCACACATTAATCTTGCCTCTCTGTAGACGATGTCAGATGAGCGCCATCTTTTTACTTGTATTTGAGGGCACAAAGGATCTCATTTCAAGACAAAATCTCCTCACCCTAAATAGAGGTGTGTCATTATCCCTGCAGCACATGCCAAGATGGCTAACCAGGTCTAGTATCACCCCACCGCCCACAACCAAGCTGTGAGAGAGGGACTTGAACACTGAGGAAGGACAGAATTCTTTGAGTAGAACTTTTACGTGCCCTGGATTCTTCATTCCTTTTACGAAAGGCAAAAGATTGGTATTTCCCTCTCACAGATCACATTTAGCAACCTCCAAAGGGACAGCTCAGGCAGTCGCAGGAGCTTTCTTTAGCATCTGAAGGAACTCATGACTTTGCTCAGCCCTACACAAAAGCGGAGAATCAGGCCTGAGTCCCTTCCTCCTGGCTTGACACAGAGAAGTAGTTGCATTGGCATAAGCTTTGATGCAACACCATGGAGGAAACCAAGATGTTCTTGGGAAGAAGAGGTAGATCCCATAAGATGAATCCAACCTGTGTAGACTTAACAGAAATTCCACTCAAGAGATCTGCATAGAAATGTACAACCAATGGCCCTGACTGAAGACCAGCAGTTATAGATTGCTGTTGGTTTCAAACATAGGCATAAAGAACTGTTTTCCGGGCTGCAGAGATGGCTTAGCAGTTAGGTGCTTGCCTGTGAAGCCTAAGGATCCCAGTTCGAGGCTCGATTCCCCAGGACCCACATAAGCCAGATGCACAAGCCGGGGGGGGGGGGGCATGTATCTGGAATTTGTTTGCAGTGGCTGCAGCCCCTAATGTGCCCATTCTCAATCTCTCTCTCTCTCTGCCTGTCACTCTCAAATAAAAAATTAAAAAAAAAAAGCAGAAAGAAATTTAAAAAAGAACCGTCTTCCTCTAATTTCTCCCCCAAATTTGGGATGTTCTGAAACCTCAGTAGGGAATAGCTCTTTAATTTGGAAGAAACAACTCACATCTCTCTCCTCTTGGGAAATCCTCAGTAGTGACTTGTGATCGTCAAGCAGCCGGGTACTGGGAAAGACATGTGCAACTATCTTGGCCAAAGCATGAAGGGTCCGGAGAACTCTAAGTGACCAGCCAGTGCCAGCAACATGGAGACTACAGTCTGGACATCTCAGAGGAATCACCTCTGTGAAATCTATAAAATCACCCAAGAGAAAATCATATGGCTCAGCAGACATCCAGGGGTTCCAGTGCTGTGTTGTAACTCTGCCATCCCCTGTTCTCAATCACCAATTCCTCTGACCTATCCCGCAGTTCCCAGGCCCTGGATATTATCTTAAATGGATGGTGGTTGAGGTGCAGGTCTTCTCTGAACTTATGGGGCCATTGGGACCATCAGAATAAATCAGAATGAACTGTGCATTTCAGTGTTTTTTTTTGTGTGTGTGTGTCACCTGGAAAGCTATGGGGATGTCCCCAGGGTCCGCCCTCCCCTCCCGGGACAGTGCCCAGTGGATCCAACAGGGTGCTTGCATTATAAATAGGGAGGAAAACACAATTTTTATTCTTAGCAAAGTCCAACACATCCACTAAATGGCCTGTATTACTAAAGTCCTCTTCCCAACATTTCTGGCTGCAAATATCAACTTTCAGAAGGAACTTTAAAAATAGTCTTTTCTGTCTTCATAATAAATCTTTTCTCATAACTACCTACTTCCAAGGTTCTTCGAACTGCTAGGGTACTGACCTATCCTCATATATTGGTCTGTTCACTAAAAAAAATAAAAAATAACAAACATTAATGGAAGAAGTCATCAAAGGAAATTATCAAAGTGGTATTATTGATTTTGGATTTATAATAAGAGGACCTAATTGGATAGTACTCTTTGAAGAAGTGACCCTAAGTTAAAGAATAAAGAATGAATAGAATTTAGCCAAATGAAGTCATAAAGACAGCACAACAGAGGCAAAGGGAAAGTTGAATAATTTAAAAATAAATTATGATTGCTAATGTCAGATGAGGAAAAGAATGAAAATTCTAGAGGGATGTGGATTAATAGTTGCTCTGGTTGCTTTATAATCCTTGCAGAATATATCTTCTGTTTGCTTAGTATGTACTTCAATCTCTCTTGGTGATAACTTATATTCTGGTTTTACATGGGTACCAAATTGAACCTCAGTCATCAGTCCTTGCAAGCAAGGGCATTTAACAATTGATCCATCTCCCCAGCCCACAAAACAAATATTAAAGCCTGAAGAACAGATTGCCAAAGAAGGAGAATACCAAAGACCATATTTTTTTTTTCAGATGAACAAATAATTTATATAGCACAATGAGCAAAAATCTTTCATAAAAGGAATGGGAAATATGTCAACGAATTTGAGGAAACTTTAAGAAGGAGAATGTGTATGAGTACAGTTTAAAATGAAGATACTGGGCTGGAGAGATGGCTTAGCTGTTAAGCACTTGCCTGTGAAGCCTAAGGACCCCTGTTCGAGGCTCGATTTCCCAGGACCCACGTTAGCCAGATGCACAAGGGGGCGCACGTGTCTGGAGTTTGTTTGCAGTGGCTGGAGGCCCTGGCGTGCCCATTCTCTCTATCTCTGCCTCTTTCTCTCTGTCTGGCGCTCTAAAATAAATACAATAACAACAAAATTTTTTTTTAAATGAAGATACTTGTAGGGTACATGCTTCTATTGAAGAAGAATGGCAGAAAAGCAAAGCTTCAGAGCTGAAGACTGCTAGAACATAGCCCAGAAATATAAAGTGAGGGCTAATGACACTAAAATTCCAAGAACAGAATGAGATGCATGAGTTCTGGAAATTCATGGTAGATCATTATGTAAGTACTTGAAAGAAAGGCATGTTTACTAGCAATCTACGAAAATTGATTTGCTGGTATTATGTAGTTATTGATTCCATTCTGGTTGGGGCTCTTTTCCTCAGAAGAGAAAATGGAGTATTTTGGAATTAATCCTGGCAATATATGATAACATATCTCTATATGAAGTTATTCATATGAAAACATAAACTTTGTTTATATTAAATGTAAGGGTGAATAATGGCACCTACTTTTTGATAAAATGTCAGAGTCACAAATTATGTAGCATAAATAAGTTATTGTGGGGTTGGGGGATTGTCTATTGTCTTGTTTGCCTTCTATGCCATATCACTTTTGTAGTTCATGTGAATCCCACTAAGTTTTATATACTATATTCTTTAGTTTTTTTTTCTCATCCAATTCTTCAGAGTGTACTAGTGAACCAAGAACCTCATGGATAAAAGCATATAGTGAAGGTGATTTTAATAGCATTGGCACAGCTGAACTACAAGAACATTAGTAAATTAGAAATTTTTACATAATTTTTTGTGTATATGTATATTATTATCATGTCTAACCAATTTACATTTACCATTAAGTATAAAATGAGATCTAAATATTGAGTACCTTCACACATGTGTTTACACATTGGAAGTCACTGACAGAAAAGTGAACTCTATTTAAAGAAGAAGTTGTACAGAAGTCTGAAGAGGAGCTGAAGGACCCTTTCTGCCTATTTTTGTAACTTTTCATTCTTTTTCCAAATTCAAGTGCATTTGTCTAAGGGGGAATTACAAATAACTCGGAATTAAAATTAATAGGATAAGGATTAGGATAAGCATAGAATAGTGGAGGTTCAAATATGGAGTTTTAGTTTCATTCTCTTCATGGAAATGTTCATAAGGTTTCTTCTACCAGAACTGGACTATGAATGCACTATATGAAGACTTAGCATCTACTTATTCAATCTCTATTTGTCACCTTTCTGTGGCTTTAACTTTGAGTTCCACTAGTTTCTTGGGTTCTCCCTGAACATTTTAGATCAACAGAGTATTGTTACAACATCCTAAGACTACAAGATGATTTTAGTTCATTCTATATACTACAACACCCACTTCCGGCTCTGTGACTTTTCTGTTTCATGCATCCTGAGGTGGAATTTTCAAGATATTTTCTCAGGGGGTCATAGATAAAGAAGTTTGCAAATTCAAAAGTTCTTATCAAAAATGCAGATATATAGGATGTGTCTTTCTTTAAAAGAGTCCATCACAAATTCACATATTCATGAGTCATTGTTTACTGCTTTGTTGGCATGAAGGGTTAAATTGCATATTACTGCTCCATATTATCTATCATGGCCATGATATCATATAGCTTGTCTGTGTAGTCCTGCTTTTATAGATGCAATAATTGCTAGAAAAAATAGTTAATTATGCTTATATTGAGTTTTCTTGATAATTTTGAGATAAAATTTGTTACATAATAAGTTAAAAATATACAATGACAATTTATATGTGAGTAGGATTAAATGAAAAAAAAATTCTGGAAGGTCTATGGCTCTTAGAGTATAATGAACAAAAGCCAATGTTCACATATATTTGAGGTGTATGAACTCATCCAGTAAAGGAAACTAAAAAGTATTGTTCCAAACTACAAGTCCATATTCATCACAAACTATATAAATTCATTTCCTTTACATAAATTAACTTAGATTGAACTAGAAAACTGTTCCAAAGTGAACCAAAGTTTTGTATAAAAATTGTGATGTTGAAGCAAAACAAATTAAGTGTGCTTAGTATCTTTGTAGGAACTTTAAAAGCCAAAGATATTTTTTCTTGCACTGTTAGTAAAAGTAGTCACCACACATTGCTGCCTTGATGCTAAATCTTGATCTCTAACTTAAATGCTTACTTGTTGTTTACTTGGCTATCGTTAGAGCTATGTTATGCAGGCCTTTCCTAAAATTCTCTCTCTCTCTTTCTCTCTCTCTCTTTCTGTGTGTGTGTGTGTGTGTGTGTGTGTGTGTGTGAAAGAGAGAGAGAGAGAGAGAGAGAGAGAGAGAGAGAGACAGGGAGAGGAAGAGGTGCTGAGCATTTTCCTTCCTATTGCTTGTGAAGGCCACACTCATCATTAGTATTTACATAGCACTTGCTTCCTTTGAATTGTAAGAGCAGAGGGATTCTGTTTTAAAGTCATGGGTAAGACAGTTTGTTTTTCCATGAACATACTGAAATTATGCACTGGGCAAATTAGTGAATTTTACCAAATATGTCTCAAGGATAAATATAGTAGTTTTCACAGCAAATGTTTTCCATCTCTCAGGAAATCTATGTTTGTCATGAAATGACAAGATATTTGGAGGGTTGGGGGAATGGGATGGTTGTCTTTGAAAACTGATCTTGAATTTCATTAAATAACAAGGCAAATCTTACAAATATTTTATATTTAATGGAAGTACTTAAGCATGATCTTTTGGTGGAATGAAAGCAGAAAAAATTTAACACATCTTCTGAAGAAACAGATTTTTCTTTTCCTGCTCCAGGTTGATCATTATAAACCATAACTTTAAATTTTTAAATTATGAAAAATATCTCATCTTGGGAAGTTCAAGTGAATTTATACCAATAGACTAGTCTTGTAATGTTGTAACTGAGAACTAATGTGCTTTTATAAGATGATAACTTTACTATTTTTCTGTGCAGTAATGCCAAAAAATAATAAAGTTTAAAATATGACTTGACTTATAGTGTAAATTGGCATAAAGGATTTTAAATTTGTATATCTATTGCTATATTTTTCTCAAGAATGAAATGAATAATATAGTACCTAAGATTTTATGCCTACTAAAAGCACATAAATAATATAAAATTCCAGGTATACAGATGATGTAAATTTTTACTGAATATCACCATCAGCTCTCTGAATAAACCCAAATCTTTCATCTGGTTAATAAAAGCACAGTGAAGTAACCCTTTGAGAAAGTGTGTATCCTCATTACGGGATATTACAGGGATATGAACTGCAGAAGACTTGAAAATGAGCTGTAACAGAGTGTTTACAATGATTTCACTAAGAAATGTTCTTTCTAGTAGAAATTAGAAAACAACACCACCACCAACAACAAAAATGAGCGTCAATAACAAATATCATGAGCCAGAAGTCGAAAGAGATGTTTTGTAAACTGTATACACAAGTCAAACAAGTGGCAAAGTTCATCTTTCCCTTCCATTTCTCTAGTCACTGTGAACTTTCTAAATTTGTTTTGTGAGGTCTTTATGAAGAGCCTTTGACTATCACATGCTGTTGAAGCAACCTATTGGCTTCCTTTTATCCCTCCTTTTTTTCCTGCAGATGTGACATCTTGTCTGAGAATTTTCTTGTCAAGGCTATGTAGATTTTCAAGTGCAGATAGCTGCTTAAGATATCATACCAGGATTTCTCATTTCAGATTTTAAGTCCATTACCAGTTAAGATTTAATCCTTCATGTAAAAAGCAAGGGATGCTATGCTTTTTTCATAAAATTGCAAAGTTACCAATTAGAAATTATGTTACATATGATTCTCTTAGCATATTCAAGTGTAACTGAGCTTTGATTGACAAGGAAAATTTTATAAATTGATATGATTAGTCATCAGCTCTTATCCGGGTTTCTGACTGACAGCTTGACAAAAGCAAATAACACCCCCAAGAGTTAGCAGAAAGAAAACTAGTCATTTCTTTTATACCAAACAATATTAGGACAACAGACCACACACATGTGGAATTACATTTTTCCACTACGACTATCAATGTTTATCTTCTATAAAACCAGTGCCTTCCACATGAATGCAACTGATCATGATTGACAAAATTCCACAATGGTGGCTTCAATAATTTATAAACTAATTCATTATTATTTGCCTTGCAATTGGCAGGGTTTTGCATTTGTACCTAGAGGATGTTGGGATTCTGCATCACCCAGGTTTATTTTCTGTGTGTTGCAAAATGCAGGATGTTCCCTTTAATAAACCTGAAATTTTAATAAGGGCCTAAGAAACAGTTGAAAAAGTGAGTGAACTTGTATTTAAATTAGGTCTTTGAGAGCTTGGAGATTCTAACTCGGTGAACTCTAATTAAATCCCTGAAGGCCACTGGGTCTGCCTCCTTCGTTCTTGATGGTGAAACTAAGGTCTTCAAAACAAGTCCCTTGGCAGTGCACAAGTGGAGAGGAAAAGAATCTAGCAGCCTTCACGAGAGCATTTTATAAAGTTCGAATTCCAGAAGGACTACGAGACAAGGAGAACAATGTAGTCTGAAGCTTGAGAACTCACAAAACAGGGAGAATACGGAAAACGGCATTGGGACTGAGCAGTAATTCAAGAACACCACTCACCCACTGCAGCGGGGAGGTAAAACAAGACCAAGCATCCATTGAGACCTTCTTGTGTCGGTAACGACACGGCAAGTCTTGGTTGGCAGGTTCTGCAATTAACATTTCCAGCAAGTAATGCTCAAGTACAAAACTGCCTTTCTCTTTTCTCTTTTTTTCTTTTCTTTTCTTTTTTTTAGTTCTGACACTATAGTAGTTTGTTCCTCCATGCAAATTTCCCATATAACTATCCATGCAAGTTTTTTTCTTTCCAGATACATTTCAGTGTTCATTTGTGTAAGTTTAATTTTGATTGTGGGAGTACAGGCATCAAGCCTACTTCAACCCTGCATATTTGACTGTATCTATATCCTCAACAATGTTGTTTATTCAACAATACAATTTTGAGCCATGCCAACACAGAGTGGGTGCCTCTTCACTTGGTAATGTGTGGGGAAGTATGCAATATGGGGAGAGAATTTATGCTTCCTCTTTATACTTGGAATGCATTTGAAATTAGTACTTCTCTATATCATAACATTCACAATGAAATTTATTGTAACTATTTCATACACTGAGTAATCTAGATCACTTTCTAAAAGAAATAAGCATGTCTACCTTACAGATATCCACTTCATGCCAAAATACTCAGTTTTGCTTACGCTGGTCAGTCACTCTCATATAATCCCGTGCAGTTCTTGTTACTTTTAGGCACTGATACTATGTTTTTGTTTTTTTTTTTTTAACTAGTCCTCAGTTTAGTAAGGACATTTAATCAGAAGATTGGGATATGCCAGTGGTGACAAAATACCTACTGAGTTCCCTCACCCAAGAGATTATTGTGGCAATCGACAGAGGCTAAATGAAGAGGAGAAGCTGCTCCCTGCTCATTAGTCTCTTCCTGTGTCGCGGCCACGGGGCCCACTGTGCTTTTTCATAGCCGATTGATACGTGACGGCCTGGTATCCCCCATCCTGACCAAATGTTCTACAAAGTAGGAGCGATGTAGGAAAACTTGGAATTTATACTTTTGTAGTTTGCTCCACTTTTTATTTCAAACAGGCTTTTAAAGTCCTATGAATGCTATTTAGATCACTAGAATGTCTAAATGGAAATACTGATTCTTGATGCTCTGAATCTACCCCTAACCCCAAAGAGGTACTGAGCCACTGGGTGCTAGCTTTGTTCTTAACTATAAGTTCCAAAAAGTTTTATTTACTTTTTGAACTCTTTTCTCTGATAAAAGAGTTACTATGCTTTTGTGGTCTTCCACTTAAGTGGCTTCATCTTTTCTTGGGGAAAAATGAAAGTAACAAGCAAAATATAGAGGAGGTTTTAGTTTGTTCTCTGATCAAAGGGGTCATTTATTGATCTGTGCTTAAAAGGAAAAGATCTGTTTTGGGGAAAGTCATTGTACTGTCTAGAGTTTGAACTCTTCTCCCTTTATTATCTACTAGAGCATGGTAAGTCCACATTTCTATTTCTGTAGAAGCAGAAGCCACAATTAAAATAAAGACTGCATCTTAAGTATGCCATTTTACGTTTACAGGAAACTTGAAAACCTAAAGATAAACAACTGTGCTAATTGGCATGCTAATAATTTATTAATTTTAAATAGGTGATTTTTTTTCCAACAATACTTTCATGGTAAATACTTTTTTTACTTCTTAAAAAAGTTTGGAAAGGGGTTTTGCTTTTAAAATTAAATACTATATGTTTTTCTTTCTACTCACTTTCCTTACCCATAGAAGCTTGGATATTCTACAGCAAATTGACCCAAGGACAAAATAAAATGGAAATAGAAATTTTAATTTCACTCTAACCATAGGTTCATATATAATCTTTAGCAATACTAAAATACTTCTATATTAATTTTATTATTGAAAATTTTATTAAGGGTAATAAGGAACCAGAGTGTATACATTTAAGCCTAAGTGAGGTACATAGAGAATATTACAGAATACTCATATGACTTCTTGGTAGCATAACCACATTTTTGTGTGAATATATATCATGTAGAAAAGGAGAGATATAATTATAGTAAATTGCATACTCTATATGTTACACAGATAATGAGTAAATATATGTAAATTTTCTGATATAGCTAACATGCACACACACACACATATTTATTTAGAGGGCAAAGGTATATCTGTGGAAATAGAAATAAACCACAGGTTTTCTTTTAAATGCATAGATTCATATAAAACAAGGATAACAACTGAAATTCCATAATTATCCCAAAACAATCCACATTCATGGTTGAAGAAGTCAATAATCCTATCCAGTATTCTTGTTTTAGTCAAATGGCTGTGGTTGTCATTTTACCCTAGAGTATAGAGTCTGAAATATGTAATGAAAAAGATGCTTTTCTTCTTAGATTCAAAAAAAATTTGAGAATTCAAAACTCAAAGAAAGTAAGAATTTCTAAAGTCTGTTTGATTTTATTATGTTTAAAGTAAAATCTTTAGGGCTGGTGAGATGGCTTGGCAGTTAAGGCAGTTGCGTATGAAACTTAAGGACCCATGTTCAACTCTTCAGGTGCACGTAAGCCAAACGCACAAGGTGACTCAAGCGTGCAAGGTGGCATATGTCTGGAGTTCAATTACACTGGCTGGAGGTCCTGGTGCACCAATTCTCTCTCCCCCCCCCCACTGTCTCTCTTTCTCTTGCATAAAAAGAAAAATCTTTATTAAAAATTCCACTACTATTTTGGAAGTAAATTCTCATGTTGTGAAAAAATACCCATTTTAAAACATAATATAATAATCAATATTTAAATTCTAACTCAACCTTTTGTTAACTGAAGTATTACATGAAAAGTTCTTTCTTGTATGTTGGTTTTTATTTTCAAAGCACATCCTATGCTCATTGTGTTTAAAATATATAGGTTGTTTGATATATTATAACAGTATACAACCTATTCTTTATCTGATTTTTAAAAGAAAAATTGATATGATTGAATTCAATGCCATTGTCAGATGAGTTCCACATAGGTCATTATGGATTTCTAGAGGTTGTCTAGGCAACACAAAAAGTTAAGATATGGATTTTGCCTCTCCTCACTTATTATTTTATGGTGGTTAGATGGCTGGTGAAGCTGGTGGATAAATCAATATTGTACCTCTGGAGATCACCTGCTGAGGATGGTTGAGGAAGTTTCCAATGTGAAGCCAATCCCATCTACTCTACTTTATTACCAAAAGAGAGAATTTTTTCCCAGGATGATTTTGGGCAGTGGTGAGCATCCCATCAGAGGAAGCTAGGAAGAGAGAAGCAAATATGATTGGGCAAACATAATTATGCCACAGAGTTTCTTTTAAATGCATAGATTGATATAAAACAGGGCAATAGCTGAAATTCAATAATAATCTAAAAATGACCCTTGTTCAGGGTTCATGAAGTCCATAACCCTATATAGTATTATTTTAATCAAATTGGTCTGGTTGCCATTTTACTCTAGAATATGGAGTCTAAAGCCAGAAATAAATGACAGGACTTTATTTGTGACATGCAAAGCAAGGGCAGGAAGAAGGAAAAGTCAGTTCATCCAGGCAAGGAAAAGAGGTGGTAAAATACTGTGTTTGTGTCTGGCTGATGTTTCAAAACTGAGTCACGGGGTCACTTGCTGGTGTGTTCATGGGCATCCCATGTGGAATAATCTGTGATGGAGGTTAGTGAAAACAGGAAGCTTCTTGTGTTGGCTCACTCCTGTCTTTTTGTCCTTGATCAAAGTTTTCTCTACTGGAAGCTAACTCTTGAACTCTCCCATTATGCCATCCTTCCTTTGAACGGCTGCCTCCTTAGGTGTACCTTGTGGTGTACGGGATCACAAGTCGTGGTGAGAAACTTTTTCATTGTAGAGATATAAGCCCAAGTCTCTTCACCCCAGATCAGCCCCCCCCCCCAAAAAAAAACCCTCACAATTGCACCCAAACCACTTTCGGTGATCCAATGAACCATTGAATTTACATTGGTTATGGAGAAAGGTGCAGGCTTGCTTCTATGACCATGGGTGACTCAGAGGCAACTGCATCACCAAAAAGCCCACCCCAGTAGAGATGGCCACTCACAGAGACTGCATCTCACCAGCACACTGCGCCATCTGTGGGAAGCTTTCTTCCTCAGAGAGTCCCCAGCACATTGTATAACTGGCAGGCAGCTCTGTAAGGAAGGTGGGAGAGTCTCTCCTCAAGCAGTTGTTTGCCCTTTTTATGACCCTAGGGAGGTCTTTTAAGTTTTAGCTTTCATTGACCTGACATCCTGAGTATCCTGACCCTCTGCTAAGGGGTGAAGGGTTCAAATCAGACATGATTGCTATACGACAGTGATCAGAATATATTTTCCAGGCGTGGTGGCGCACGCCTTTAATCCCAACACTCAGGAGGCAGAGGTAGGAGGATTGTGTTGAGTCTGAGGCCACCCTGAGACTCCATAGTGAATTCCAGGTCATCCCGGGCTAGAGTGAGACCTTACCTTGAAAAACCAAAAATGAAAAAAAAAAAAAAAAAAAAAAAAGAATATGTTTAATTGCTCCTATAGCCTTGGGGAGTGGTCCTGTGATCTTACTAACAACTTTCCTGTACTTTACTCTTCACTCTCTTCTCCCTTCAGGAGGGACTATTTCAATTCTGAGGAATTTGCTGTATGACATAAGTTCTGCAACAAGGCAGTCTATTCAGATCTCGAAGCAAAGAGAGTCCAGACGCCAGCCATACCTATGACTGGATTACCTGCTTGGCAGCTGCCAATGGAGGGAGCTGGCCACTGGCCGAGAGAGTGCTTGGTTGATCTCATTAGAAGTAGTGTAGTCCAGGAAGGTAGGGCCATAAGAACCTGGAAAATTTAACAGCTTTATCTGATGCACTTAATAATGGATGCTTTAGATTTTAATTTGTCCCTGGAGTCCAAGACAATTCCAGGGCCTAAAGAGCCTCGTGCCAGAAGACACTGCTTTAGAAGTTTTACAAAAATCTTATGGAAAAGTAATTTCTCTAAACCTTTATTAAGACTATATTATGGGACCAGGGAGGAGCTTGGCTCAGCGAATAAAGCGCTTGCTACACAACTTTGAGGGCCTGAGCTGTGGTGAGTTTCTGTAATCCCAGTGCACCTATGATGAGAAGGAAGGCTGAGACAGTTGGATTTCATGGAAGCTCACAAACCAGGGGCTGAATAGCCACGACACACTCCGCCTCCAGTGAGGAGGGAGGTGTGAGCCTGCCTGAAGGGTGTCCCGTGACTTCCACATGTGGGCCATGGGATGAGCCCTTTTGTACCCACTCGCAGGAGCACATGCATACACACGCACCAGGTAAATGGAAGTGAACAAGCAAACTATTGCTGTTGAAGAGCTTGTTAAGAATAGGCATTTGGTTTCACACACAAAGGTGCTGTACTCTTGTTCATCTTGTCTGTCACTTGGAAAAGTCATGATTCCACTCGGCCTCAATTATATTGTCTTCCAAAATGTGAAGATGGCAATGTTTTTCCTCCAGACAATTTGTGAGGATGGTGTCTGATCATATATTTAATGCCAAATCGATACTCATTGTTAACTATTCTGTATACTTCCTGCTCCTTCTTTTGAAGACTAGAAATTTTCAGAAGCTTTGCTCCTCAGGTAGACTCACCTCACACTTCTGTCAGCCTGCTGTCCACAGTAAGTAAAATGAGTGTTTTTATATTTTATCTTGTCCAGAGAAGGTTGATTGGGCCACAGCATTTCCAGATCAGTTCTACTTTCAGAAATGCAAACTAACGTGAACATGTTTTCCTTTCCCCAAGCAAAAGGTTCAAGTAACATATGAGGATGTTGGAATAACAGCACACCTACTACTTTACAGAAGAGCTAATTTAAAATCACTTGCAAGCTGGGAGAATTTGTCTCAACATCTTCTTGAAAGAACCTACTGCTAACTGTTTACTGAAAGGTTTCCTGGGATTATGATTTTATCCCAGACTTGCGACAGTGGTGACTTACAATGAGGCTACAGAGATCTAATTAAAAAGGTGATTTTCTGACATATGGGGCTCCTATGTGACATCAAGAGCCTGTTGTGTGCTGGGGGAGATGCTGACCTGTAAATTCTTATAACATTAGGTTTAAATCTTAACTGCTAAAAGCCTTTCAAATATTTAACTCTCCCCAAATAAATGTACTTCCTGCAAAACTCTATTTGTTAACTTTTATGCCAGTTGGATCAACTTTGGGGACTGCACCCCTGAGACCCGTGCATTAAGTGGTACATATGTTGAATAAACAGCCAGACAGCTACCAACTGTCGAGTTACTTTACCAGAGTATTTTTTCTAAAAGCACATATGCCGTGTGGAAAAGCAAAGGAAAAACAGAAGTTTATAATAGAATTAGGAAGTGATGCAGGTGAAACACAGCCACATGCTTATGTGCATGAATATTTTTGAAAATAATGTTAGAATCTTTCTTGGAGGAGAAATGATTATCTAGAAATGTTTGCAAATTTAGCATTAGATGCGAAATCTTTTGTGTCTGATAAATCATTAGTGAGTTAATAAAGGAATAAGGCATGTTAGTGGGAGCCAATGTTAGAAATGTGCTCAGTGAGAAAGCACAGGATTGATTTTCTCCTTTGTGGCACATGGAGATCAAGGGACAGGCTGTTCTTTACAGGTATGGAGGAAACAAGAGAACACACCAGTTTTTCTGGCAAGGGGACTGAAAGTATTTATAGTTTTTCATCTTGTTGCTACCCAGCATTGCTTTCCTGTAATACCGTGAGGGAACAACATTGACTGCACATCCCAGGTGGCCACCTGTTGAGGAGAAGGAATCCTGGTCTGGTATAGAAATGGATTTGGATAGAGAGAGTGTAGTAGAATTTGCCAGCCACAGCCTAGGGTAAAGCTTTGTCTTCCCCTGCCAGGTGCTTCTGCATAACCAGTTTTCTCTCTCTTTCTCTCTTTCTGAGTTATATCTTTTAATTAACTAACAAAGAGGTAGGTTTCTATGGTACTGATTCATGCAGTCATTAATGTTGTCTATCTCTCCTCTCCCCTCTTTCCCTTACCCCAGTAGCCCCAGCCTCTGCATTCTCTCCCCATTTTGCCTATCTACTATCCCTTTCTCTGATTACTCCCCACAACAATAGGAAAAATAGTAACCTCCCTTCCTTTCCTTCTTTACTCTTTCTCTCACCCTTGTTTTTTTTTTTTTTTTTTTTTTCTTACAGGGTCTTGCCATGAACCCCAGGCTGGCCTGTAACTTACATTGTTTCTCAGGCTAGATGGTTAATTTTCTGTGGTGTCATTCCATAGCAATTTTGTGGGGGAGGGATAAGGAAATTCATCATGAACTCCTTGTCATCATGAGTTCAGGTGTTCTGTAAGCAAATATCAGGCCAGACTAACAAGTGAAAGGAGACTCATCAAACACTGGGGCAGAACATTGGAGACAGATAGGATAGATTTCTGAAAATGAATGACTTTCATATATTCACCTATACCAAAGAACAGAGATGAAAAAGATTCCATTATGAGTTTGTACACATCTATTTATTTCCTGTCCTCTTTTCTGCACATTTTGGAAGTGAACTTTTCTAGACACAGAGAGGCTGATCTTCAGTTGAAGTGTACTTTCAAATTCTTAGAAATCCTGTGCAGTTTGCTGGCTTAGTAATGAAGCATCAGGAGGCCCTAAATTCAAATGCTTGCTTTGTTACACACTAGCTTTATTGACATTCCTAGACTACTTGAGGAATCCATGATTCATTTTCCACGTAATCAAAAATTACAGTGTCTAGTAGCATTGATTTGAAGAGTGGCTTTTCTCATGTTGGTTCTTGTAGGGTGGCTCTTGTTCTCCTTCACAATAATGTAACAACCTCCATGAATAACACTGTCAGGACAGCCATAGAAAAAGGTACTTCTGGAGAATCAGGGCTTTGAATGAAAAAAAAACAAAAACAAAAACAAAAAACACATAAGCAGTTATTTGCCAGGCCCTTCCATGGCTCCTAAAGCTGCAAGGGCCAGGTGAGATCAGCAAGATAATCTTCCCAGGTAAGGGTCCTTAAAGTCTTCTCTATGGAGGGTAAAGACAGGTTCTTGTTCTAGAGAATCAGACAGGCACTTTAAAAAGTTATTATTTTTCTAGCTAATTTTTTAAAGTTAGTACAAAAAGTGATAATTTTATAGCATTTGCATGCATGCTCTTTTCTTGTTCTTTTGGAATGCATTATTTTCTTTCTCCTCCTGCACCCCCTCTGCAAATGCTTGGATAAAAGGTGTGCACCTCACACCTCCAATCTCCCTGCCCTCCTTCTTGCTACTGTCTTTCTCCCTTTTTTGCTACATAATCTACTTTCATGTCACAATTATTTCCTTTCTGTTTTCCCTAGCCCTCCTTAATTAAAGATCTTCATGGTTCCTTTTCTATTTTCATGATCTACACACACACACACTCGCACACACACACATACACACACACACACACACATATGCACACACATTCACACATACTCCAAAATCCTAGGATCTACATATAAGGATGTATTTGCCTTTCTGAACATGGCTTTTTTCACTTAATATAATAATTTCTATTCCATCTACTTTCTTGTAAATGTATGGTCAATTGGTTAACAAAATTCCATTGTGTATATGTACCACAGTTTATTTATCTAGTCATCTGTTGAGGGATATCTAGGCTGGTTCCATTAGCTATTGGATACAGATTGCTGTGGGGGGTCAAAGAACATAGGCAGCCTCTAGAATCTAGAAAGAAATTCTTTCCGACAACTTCCGAAAAAGTCACCAGCAGTAGAAACTGACATACTGCCCAGTGTTCGTCTGGTACGTGTTACGCTCTTCTTCCTTGGTCTAGATGGGCTGACCTGACTGGATGGGAGATGTGCCCTTCAAGTTGTCTAGTCGTTAAAGTACTTCTGCAATGGCATACTCTTTTGCTTCTTAACTGCATGTGTTTGCTCGTGCTCATTCCACCTGGGAAGATTGCATTTTCAGTTTGGGGAATTCATTTCAGTGTCCATTTCGTCACTCACCCCAGTACTCCTGAAGACTTTCCCATCTATTGCAACTCACTGTGAATGCTTGAAGCTGGGGATTCCAATTATCTGGGAATCAGAGGCTGGGATCATACCTCAGTATGACTCCTACTAATAATAGCACCCCTAAACCAATTTGAAATGTTTCAGCAGCAGGAACACTAGGTTATATATCTCTTATGTCTCACTTAGTCATTGTTACACAGACAGGGCCACGTCAATGAGAAATTAACATTTGTTTGTTTATTGAAATAAATATAAATACTTCTAAGAATTTATTATCTTCATATAATGTATATGGCTATAAGTTCTTTTATCTATTACAATTTCACTGTAGCTTATGTAATAAAATGGAACATTTTAGTAATTAATTCTTAATTGGCAATTATATGATTATCATGTATGTTGTGATGTTTTAAAACTGTGGAATGGCTCAATAAGGCAGATTAGCAAGTTCATTACCTCAGATATTTGTTTATTTGTGTGCAGTGAAAACACTACTTTCACCAAATTTTAAGAATATAATGCATTATTACCAGGCTATGACCATTAGGTACAACGGATCTCTTGAACTTATTCCTCTAATACAATTGAAAATTTATAGCTTTCATCCAACATCTACTTCTTCCAGCTCTAGCTCCTGGGAGCCACCATTTTCCTTCATGTTTGTGTGAGCGTGTCTCTTGCAGATTCATTACCTGAGTGAAATCACGTGGTGTTTGACTTCTTGTGGCTGCATCCATTTCCTTCACATGTCCTCCAGGTTCATGCACACAGCCACAGGCCTCCTTCTTAAAGGCTCAATAGTGTACCACGGTGTACCTAGCACATAAGAGGTCATTCATACACTAAGGGCACTTAACTTTATTCTGTATCTTTATTCCTATGAGTAATGTAGAGTAAATTCTCAAGTGAGAAAACATTAGTGGGTTTGACAAGACTTTTGAAAGGTAAGAACAACCACGAAAAGTATGAAATGATGTAGGCTCAGAAGGAGGCTAGTGTAGGCTTTCTAGGAGCCACAAGGAAGCTTTGGGACACCAGCCATGAATTGAGAGTGTGGCAGTACTAGTCAGTCCAGCAGTGACAAAGAAGGGGAAGAAGGGACAATTGTGCCCACTTTGCAATTTCATCTTGTCTGTTCATGTTTAATAATCTGGTGTTCACACATCCTACGGACTAAGAAATGATGTAGTGATTGTGATGAAATCTGGGGTAAAATGTATCTTTCATGTAACAGATTTTAAGAAGTTTGTAAAGAAGAAATTGTAGCATATTGTACACTTTGAATAAATGAATATAGAAATGGAATATTACATAGTATCATTTCCCATGACTTTTTGAATTTGAAATGCAAGTGAATATATAAGCAGCTCTCTTTTATCTTTCGTGTGTGTATATATATATATATATAGATATAGATATATATACTTTATCTAGTCACATACCTATCTATCTACTTACTTATCTACCTATCATTATTTCATCATCATTGCTTTCTGTCAATTATACTGCTAAAGTGATGAGCAATTTAATATTTTCAAAATATTTTATTTATTTATTTATTTATTTATTTGAGAGACAGAAGGAAAGAGAAAGAGAGAGACAGAGACAAATAGAATGGGCACAACAGAGCCTCTAACCACTGCAAATGAACTCTAGATGCATGTCCCACCTTGTGCATCTAGCTTCTGTGGGTATTAGGGAATCGAACCTGGGTCCTTAGTCTTTGCAAGTAAGTGATTTAACTGCTTAGGGATCTTTCCAAACCCAATTTAATATTATAACTCTGATACTTATTAGTAAGATAAGATATAAAATATCAAATATCTAACCAGTAGGCTTATGCTTCAGGATAGACATTGAATACTATGTGCTCAAATATGTCAGGGTCTACTGCCTACTGCAAATGAACTCCAGATGTATTCACCATTTTGTGCATCTAGTTTTACATGGGTACAGGAGAATCAAATCCAGGCCATCACACTTTGTAGGCACAAGCCTTAATAGTTGAGTCATCTCTCCGTCCCTACTTTGTAATTCTTTTAATCTATTGCAACATTCTCTACATATCAGGGACCTCAATAAATAGTAACTAATATATGGAATAAATGTTATGAAAATAACTTATAAATCCACACAGCTCAAGTGTTCTAATGGGTAACTTTGATAAGGGATGCTTTTGAGAATAAACTTATTACTTCATAAAAGGGGGGGGGAATGCCCTCAAAATATGTTAAATTAGAATCTGCCAACCATAGGGAGCCACTTATTGAAGCTGATTCTTAGCAGTGTATTCAAGATATGTGTATTTATGGTGTCCCTGCCTACCTTCATATTTCCTGGCATATTTCTATAATTATAGAATTTTTAATAATTTCTCTATACAGTTACTGGCCTTGTCATGCTTGATTTTGTGACAGCCAGTATACTACAAAAGAGCATCTCCAGTAGAGCAGAAAGTGGGTCTAGTGATGAAATTCAGAAGTAAATAGGGGAAGTTTGGGGTTATAGACTTCCAACAGCTTTTTTTTTAAAAAAAGAAATTATTTATTTATTTGAGAAAGAAACATAGAGGGAGGGAGGGAGGGAGAGAGGGAGAAGGAGGCAGATAGAAAGAGAATGGATGTGCCAGGGCATTCAGCCACTGCAAACTCCAGACACATGTACCATTTTGTGCATCTGGCTCATGTGGGTCTTGGGGAATTGAACTGGGGTCCTTTGGCTTTGCAGGCAAGTACCTTAACTGTTAAATAATCTCTCCAGTCGCACAAGAACTTTCTGTGTTAGGTTTCTTTGTTCCCAAAGAGGCACCATTAGTATAAATTAATTGTTACAGTGAGAAGGACTCTGGCCTAGTAAACCATTGTTGAGTCAGTAGTGAGGTGAATGAGGTCACCTTACAGTTGTGACTGAGGTGTGCTGCTTTAGTTCTCAATGAATGGATGTGTGTGGTCTTATCAGTGTATGGTGTTATCACATCATTATTTTTTAAGTTTAAGGTATGGAAAACAGATACAGGACTGAACTCGTTCCTGCTGTGTATCTAAATTTTGAGGATTTATCAGGGTTACATGTGGTTGAAGAATGGAGTTGTGATATTCTGTAATGAATAATATGCCTGCAGGTGAAAGTTACAGCACCCTCTCAGGTGGCACCACTCTCCCTATGCTAGGGTGGCACAGAGGATGGCGAGTGTGACGTACACACATGGGTGTGCACACCCACATAGTCACTGACCCGGGATTCAGAAATGAGTATGCCAAAAGTTTTCTTTCGCTGTCTTTAAAATTTCAGGACTTAATGTCGCCTATATTTTTCTTCCTGGACATCCAAACAAGGCATTTTTAATCCCAAGAGTCATAATCATAAACTTCATCATGACCTTGTTAAGATGTGAAAACTTCGAACCAAAGAGACAGTGTTAAAAGCCAATACCAAATCACAAACAAAGGAAGAAACACTGCAATAACATCAATAACATCAGATTCATCATCAACAACCACAAAGCCAGAAAATCATAGCACAACACATTTTAAGCCCTGACAGTAAACAACTGTCAGATGAAGTCATCATGTCCAACAGAGTTGCATCTTAACATTGATAGAGAATGGGGAGGTGTACTGTGGAATGCTGCCTTCGGGACATAACACCACAGCAGCTGCTGTTACTTGCACAAGATTGAGCCCAGCATTCCATCGCAGATAAGAAAGGGGCTCACGAAGTGCCACTCTCCATGAGGATCTATTGGCAGCTAATGATTGCTAGGGGAGGGAAGTCATTTGCTTCAGTGGTACAGCCTCTGGCATATTGCCCATGCTCCAGCATAAATAACCTCCCTCGCGTGCTCAATGGGTTACAAAAAAGTCATGTAAATAGGGCACCAGTTTGGAAGAAGGGGCTTAGTAGGAGGCAGGATATAGAAAGTAACATGTATGAATCAAAATTCATTATTTGCATGTATGAAATTTTCAAACAATCAATAAATAAAAGAATTTTTTTTAAAAAAAGTAAATGCAACATGGGCTTGAAATGAAATGGCACCATATAATGTATAGAGGGAGCTAGATGGATTGGCAAGATTATGGGGCCCTTACTGCTGGCCCTAGGTCTGCTCAGTGCTGCCCATATATTCTTGTATATATTGTAAAATCTCTGTAGGCCTCAATGTTTTTTTTTTTTTTTATCTAAATAAGAATTTAATATCTTCTCAGAGTACTGCTTCACTCACACATTCAGTGTGTCACTTACTTTTAATTCCACAATTATTTTGCAAATAAAAGTCTTCAAGCTTTCAGCGGGTTTTAACCAGCAAAAATAAAGTTTAGGATAAGGGAACTCTAGTTATTAGGACAACCCCAGTGATTTCCTTTTGCTCATTTATATTTATTTTTATTTACTTGCATGTGTGTTTTCATGTGTCTGAGTACAGGCATGCATATGCTATAACCCATAGGGAGGTCTGAGGGCTATTTTGGCCCATTCATGATCTCCCCCCACCCCTTGTGGGAGCATTCCTGTCATTTTAATTTGCCATAAAGTAATCAAAATGACAAGTATGCCACCAAGGTGATTCCTTAGTGGGTAAAGTGTTCTTGCATAAGCTTGGTGACCTGTGTTTAGATTCCCAGAACTCATGTGCAGCAAGTTTCATAGCACAAACATCTATAATTCTAGCATGCCTACTGGGAGAAGTGAGGCAGATGAAGGAGAATCCCAGAGATCAAAGGCCAGCTATCTTGGTGAACAGAGCTGAATAAAAGAGTCCCTGTCTCAAAATAAGGTGGAAAGCAAGAACTGATCCTTGAAGTGGTCCTCTGATCTACACACATGCTGTAGCATAGGTGTGCCCTCTCCCCATGTCCTACGTTAAAAAGGTAACAAATTGCACCAAAGGATAAAGTCACTTTCACAGGCTACCTTATCGCCTACTTAATACCCTCTCACATTTTTGAATGATGGCTCAGTTTGTGTAACTGTGCCTCATAAAATTCTCCCAAAGTTGGTTTTATTTTCTGTGGCTTGGTACCTTTTGAATCTCTGTTCTCACCTATACAACAGATCTGACTGCCCATCTTGAGGCTCATTCTGGTGAGGTAGCTGCAGATTTACAGCCTGTGGTAGTCTGAGAGCACTCACTTGCTGCAGCATAACATTTCTGAGAACAGAGAGTCCTTTTTCAGCTAGTAAGAATTTTTGAAACCTTTGGGGACATTTCTATTGCTATATTGATACATATTATGTGCTTTGCCAAAATCAGGCAGGGATATTTTCATTTCTCTTCTCCCTTTTTCAGCCACCCCCTGGGCTTACTTTGCTCCCCAAACTATAAACACTGAACATGGTGTCTGAGCATGAGACAGGAATGGTCTAACCACCTGGGAGTGTAAACCTCCTTCGTTCATTTTCAAAACGGGATCACAAACACTGCTATCCCTTCCTGTTCCACACAAGGACTAGGTTTCCTAGTTCTCAGATAGTTTTACAGGCCATTTCCCTACATATTCAGCTGTCAGCTATTGTTACTTTTTACAATCTAAGAGAATATGCTAATTACCCTGACACATAATGCAATATGCTTAAGAACCATGCCAGTCAAAATTGTGGCTCTCAGGAGAATTCTACCTTCAAGAAACTTCATCTATAAGGAAATATCCCCTTAGAGATAAAGGTAATTCTTTTGTAATAACAGAGAGGAAGGCTAAAATGTGATTTACAGTACAGGCCAATATTCTTAGTATGATTTAGCTGTTGTATGAAAACATATGGATTTATGTTGAATTTAAATAGATGCAGAAAGGGAAAGAGAGGAAACTACTAGATAGATGACTTCTAATTATAAAAAGTTCCCTGAGCAATGACATAATAGTTAATGCATAGAATGCAAAGAAAACTATTGTTTCATCCTAGTGAATATTAAACCTATAATTTCTATAAAAAATCTCTAATTTTTTGCATGTATTAACTCAAAGAACTAAAAATGTCTTTTGTGGATATTTTTATAATAATATTTTCTGTTATAAAAAGGCACTGCCAGACAATACCATCTGTCGTGTAGACTGACAGTGTATGAATCTGATGTCTTTCTGTGACTTCCTATCTCATATAATTGAAGGTTTCATCCCCAGAAGGATGCTTCATTTCTACCTAAGGACAACCAAGTTTGAATTTCCCTGGAATATTTTAATCATTTCTCTGCTATGTGCTGATAAGACTGGTATTCTGTATAGTTAAAAGCTATAAATTTGTCTTATGAGAGAGTGTTAAAAATCCTCCTCTGCACTTCTGGCCATCATCCAGAATTATTCCCATAATACCTTCTGAAATGAGTCAGAAAACACAATGCATTATAAATGAGAAATATTTCATTTGTACTTACTTTACTTTGGAAATTTGAACTGCTCATAATGTCTTGGCTATGTCAACATTGGAAAGGATTTATTTTATGGTTTTTTTTTTTGATGAGAAAGTCTTTTTTGGGTTGTTTATTCAAATGCTAAGATATTTGTCCACTATGCTTTGACATGAGTTCAAGGGTGTTTAAAGTACTTCATTGCTTTAGATATATGTCTTTGTGTGTACATGTAACTATCCAATCCAAGTCAGTGGGATAATAACACTAAACTTTTGCAGATATTTATTTAAAACATACATAGCACCTTCTTTAGAAATAAAAAAAAAAAGAAATTGCAGTTAAAGCACTTAATTGGAGATAATGTCTGTGTCAGTGAGCATTGTCAGAGGGTAATGACCTCCTGCTGTTAAGCCCTGGAAATGTTGACAGAAAGCCAGAACATTTGTTTTCAAAGCAGGAGACATAGGTCCACTGACAAGAGTCTCCTAAAATGGCTTTATTTTTGTTGCACTCTGTCCTAGGACAGAGTCATTGTAGGTCATAATACTGGTGTGCTTCCATTTTTCTGTCCCCAACTATCATTGTAGGTTATATTTTCACTGCTATTCAAAGTACCAATTAGCACCTCTGCTGCAGCCCTGCTCTTCTCACAATGACAGAGAAGGTTCAGTTGATTTTGGAGGTTGCCAAAAGGATGGAAAAGAGTTAGTATTATCAAGTTACAATTCAATGTAACAATTGTTGCTCCCTACGTCATTGCAACTAAGAAACTAGCTTCAGCAGTTTATGAAGAATTAGTAGAGATGGTTGCCTTCCACTGTATAACAGTCATGATACGCTTCATTTGACCAATGTTTGAAATTTCATTTTGCTAATGTATAAAATTTTATTAAAAAGGCCTTGTGGTAGACTGAGACATTTTATCAATGGAAATGAAGGATTTGAAACTGGTTTTAATGTTCTCTATTTCTTTACACAAAAGAATTTTAAAAAATGCAAGTCAAATGGCATATTTTCATAAAAAATTTGAAAACATTAATTTTTATCACTTTAATTTTTATATTTATATAGCTATATGTTGTGATTTTAGAAACATGAGAATGTTCCTTAATTAACAGACCCATCACAGCTGGTGCAATTGACATATCTGTATTGGAACACCTAGACATTTCCCTAACTTGTAGTCTACTATACTTGTCTTTACAAAGACTAGATCTTCAGTTTGTTTGCATGGACCCAATTATTAGTAGGGTTCTATTAAAGTGATCATAAGTACTCTGTCAAAAATTCAGAAAAGAGGAGCAGTATGCCTCCCCAGACCTTTTTCCTAGTGTTAGCCACTTGTTAACTACGATGAGTGTTTTAATAAGTATACCTCAGAACTGTTCAGGAAGAGAAATACCTTGTTCTGTGGACTGTTGTTTCAATAGTCCAAAAGTTGAAAAGGAAGTGAACATGAATGGGAAGATGCCAAGTGCCAAAAAAGAAATCAAAGAAATCAGAGAAGGTACATATTTTATTAATTATTATTATTAAAACAGTTTTAATTGACAACTTCCATAATAGTGTACAATAAACTATAATATATTAAATTATATACAATATCAGTGTGTGTAAAAGGAAAAACTAGGGTGGGTGATTGGGAAGAACTGACAGCCTTTCTCACATATTCTGTTACCTCAAGTTATGATTGCATGAGAGTATCCTATAATTAGTGGTATAATTTACCTGTAATTTATTCAAGTAATTAATGACTCAGTTTTATCCAAAGCTATCCTTACATCTTTTGAACATTTTTATAAAGAAGGTTCCTGGCAACATAAGACGTCATCTTGTTTTCTTAGGGAAGAGTAACTTAAGAATAGGTTCTCCAGAATCCAAAGAATTTTAGCAGTCGGTAGTGACTTTCTATGACAGTTTGCTGATGTCATATGAGAAACCTCAAAATTCACAGAAGCTGATCTTTCAGTAGGGCTACAACTTTTCCATACCTGGATGTCATGTGTGTGTGTGTGTGTGTGTGTGTGTGTGTATAATGTAGCTCCAGAAACACACCCAGTCTTCCAAGTCTTCTCTACTTCCCCCAAAGGCACCACCTCCTGTTTTTCTCCGCCTCCAATAACACTATTAGATTATGAATACACCAAGGGGTTAAGCCACTGGTTAGATCAAAGCCCTCAGTATCTAATCGTCTCTGGAAATAACCTCACAGGTAAACCCAGCAATGCAGTTTACTAACTCACAGGTGCTTCTTTTTAAAAATAGCTATTTGCAGGTGTCGGTGGCGGGAGTTGTTGGGGCATGCCAGCATCTCTTGCCTAAAAGTGAACATTAAGACTGGGACATTTTGTGGTTTTGCAAGCAAGTACCATAAGCCACTAAACCATTTTGACAGCACTGCTAGATCTCTAACTTTTGCAAGATAATTTCTCTACTATACCCACTGTAACTTTGCCTAATATGTCTCATATTCAATGAAAGGTTTGATCACTTCAGCATCAATGTCAACTTTTCTCTCTCTAATTTTTTAAAATTTAATTTATTAGTTTTCTTTTCAGTAAATACAGGCAGTTTGGTACCATTATTTAGGCTCATCTGTGATCTGCCCCCTCCCATTAGACCCTCCTTGTTAATGAAAACGGGTCATGCATTGTGGATTTAGCCCCCAGTTATTGGTATGATAAATGTCTCTGCAAATCATGACCCAACATGTGACTCTGACATTCTTTCCGCCCCCTCTTCCGCAAAATTTCCCTGAGCCATATTTTTATTTTTTATTTTAGAAAGAGACAGAGAGAGACACATATGGAGAGAAAGAAAATTGGTGTGCCAGGGCCTCAGTCATGGAGATCAAACTCCAGACGCTTGTGCCACCTAGTGGGCATATGTGAACTTGCACTTGCCTCACCTTTGCGCATCTGGCTTATGTGGGATCTGGAGAAAGAGCGAACTTGGGTCCTAAAGCTTCATAAGGCAAGTGTCTTAATCCATCTCTACAGCCCCTCAATTTTTCTCTTAACACAAAGGTAGCTTGGTAACTTTGACATAGGAAATTACCTTCCTTACCCCTAAATGATTGCTTATAAATTACAGATGAGGAAAATATTGCAAATTAACAAGGTTTTCGTTAATGTCTCTCTTAACAGAAACCTGATAACCACACATGCCCATAAAGCTGTAGTGCTTTTCTAAGTAAAGCAATAAATGTTAACAGTGGACATTTTCATTATAAACATAAAAATAATATTTACTGGAAAAGGCTTCAACATGAATTGACTGAAAGGATTTATTATGATAACAGTCTTGGAGTACATGGCACCAGGCACTACTTACCCTTTTTATACAATGAAGATACTGAATTTGTCAGGTTATCAATGCAGGGACTAAAATGGGGAAGAAATGTTGTAGCAGTGTTTTTGCAAACAAGTACTGGACTGGAAACAAGCCCTGAAGTTCTGATGTCGCTAGTGTTGGGCACTGGTTACATCGATCTTCTCAGAAAGAGGTTACATGGTAGGTGTCTGTGAAACATGCTCATGAGACTGATATTAATGTGTGGGTCTAACTATGACTGCATCCAGGAGTTAGCATAAATGTACTTCTTTTTTTACCCGAAATTCTGAGTTTTATTCTACCTTTACATTTTAAAAATTGGTACAACTACTTTAAATAACTATGGTTTAGTTTCTTCATGTAAAAATGGAATATCTCATAAGGGCATTAGAAAAATCATATAAGGGGCTAGATAGATGGCTTGGCAGTTATGGCCCTTGCTTGCAAAGCCAATGGACCCAGGTTAGAGTCCTCAAGACCCAAGTAAGACAGATGCACAAGGTGTTACACGCTTCTGGACTTCATTTGCAGTGGTGCTCTCTCTCTCTCTCTCTCTCTCTCTGCCTTTCTACCTCCTTCTTCTCTCTCTCAAAGAAATATATACAAAGTTAAAAAACAAAAGGAAAAATCAGATAAGATTAACATCTGGAACAGGCCAGCAGAATGTCTGGTATAGATATTTTGCTTTACAGATACTGAAATGATGTTTGTAATTGCATCTTCTTGATGCTGCTTGAGAGGAAAAGCAAGTTTCAGACAGGCATGTGTTCTCTCCAGCCTCTGTGTGGTGCTGTCAGGGTGTATATGCTAAATCTCCAGCCTGAACACACAGAAAGAACTTTATCCTCCATATCCTTGCTTATTTCTGATCTTAACAGACTGATTCTCCTTCTAGGCACCTGCCTATGTTTTGGAAGAAGTTGGACGGGCAGTCATCCCTAAATGAATTCTTTCCTAACTGTCTTCTGTGTGTGTGTGTGTGTGTGTGTGTGTGTGTGTGTTTCAAGGTAGGGTCTCACTCTAGTGCAGACTGACCTGGAATTCACTATGTAGTCTCAGGGGGCCCTTGAACTCATGGAGATCATCTTACCTCTGCCTCCTGGGTGCTGGGAGTAAAGTTGTGCACCACCATGGCTGGCCTAACTGTCTTCTTACATTTTATCTCCATTTGATAGTGCACTTCATTGTGGATGATAAATTCTAAATTTTCTAGTGGAGTTCATTTTGCCAATCTTTTAGATCTTTTAAAAATCTTGTATAGAAGATTTTTAAAAAGTTATGAGAGAGAGAGAGAGGAGAAAGAATAATGAAGCTAAAATAAAATGAGGGAAATAATTCAGCTGTGAACAAGAGATAAGCAGAACTTCCAGTTACGGACCTGGTGCCTGCTTCTGTTGGTCTACATCTACAGTAACCTTGTTGTGGGTATTTCACCCATCAAAGCAAATCATGCTCTTGCTGCCTATTGTTTCTCCTGATGGAAAGAAAGAAGCTAGGTTTGTGCTTCTTGCAGACTCTCAGTGGATCACTAAAATGGGCTCTTCTCATTCCTTTCACATTTGTGGGAGAATTCTGCCTTAGATTCTTCTCTTTCTTGTCTAGCTAGGTCTGGGATGAGGGAGAGCAATGATTGTGGGAGACTCTAGTCCTGGATTCTACAATTATTGTATGTCTTTGATAAACCCCTAACTCTGTTTTTCAGGATATACTCACTTTTTAAATTGAGCAAGTAATCTTTTCCTTTAATCACTGGTATATTTTGATGATTAGATTAAATTTTGAATGTCAAGATCTTTTCACAAAAAGCAAACCCTCACTTTTAAACAAATGTAAAATGTGACAAATGACACTCCCTCTCTTTTATACTACTTCTAACAGATTAAATTATAAATATGAATATAACTGAATTTCATAAAACTTAATATAAATAAAAATCTTAGAAAATGCACACACACACTTTTTTTATTATTTAGGTCACTGGTGACACTTGTCAAATCGACAGCTTGGCACAACTTTAACATATTAACCAGGTATATCATAAGTCCACATCAATGTGCTAGCTGTGGAAATTTACTTAACTTGATGAAGAGCTTTGCTAATTAAATTATTGAATTTCATGCCTTATATTTAAAGTCTATAAACAAAAATCATAGAAAAGTACTTAAGTTATTGCATTATCTTAATAGTATGATTGAATAGCATTTGCACTTGAGATTAGCAAGGAGCATATTTAAGTGATGTGCTCATGAAAGTGAAATATTAAAAACAGCTTACGAAAATCTCCCATCTGGCAGTTACAATTGATCAGAAATCTACTCTTCAGCATTATTTTGAAAATAGCATGAGTTTTTAATTAAAACTGTTCATTCGATTTATTAATGTAAGTAAAACCTCCCATCTGATCAGGTTTAACTTGAGAAAGTGGTTTTCTAAAACCCTTTTTATGGATTGAGCGATACAATTTTCAATAAAGAATAGTTATAAAAGATGTCAGACATTTATTTCCTATCAATCTTTTGTGTGTTCTCCTTAATTTCAAAATTGAACAGTGAACATAATTCTGCTTGCTTAAACATATTCGATGGTCTCATGATCTTAGTTCTTATTTTTACCCAAGGTCAGTTAAAAAAGGAGGTAAGATAAAAGTCTTTTATAAACTAAGGGATACAAGCAAAATTTATGTCTGATTAAAGTTGGCTTGGTAAGTAAGAATGCAGATTAAAGGCAACGTTTCTGATTTAGAAGCATGCTAAGAAGCTTGGGGAGGTGAGGAATGCACACCAGCCTAGTACTGAGTGAGGCAGGAGGGAGGAGAGCACTCAGACCAGCCTGGGAAACTGAGGGAGACCTTGTCCCCAAACAAGAAACAAAACCAAGTACACTATGCCAAGCACATGTATTCAAAGTCTATGAAGTACTTATTTTTTTAAAATTATTTATTTATTTATTTATTTATTTATTTATTTATTTATTTATTTATTTATTTATTTGAGAGCAACAGACACCGAGAGAAAGACAAATAGAGGGAGAGAGAGAGAATGGGCACGCCAGGGCTTCCAGCCTCTGCAAACGAACTCCAGACGGGTGCGCCCCCTTGTGCATCTGGCTAACGTGGGACCTGGGGAACCGAGCCTCGAACCGGGCTCCTTAGGCTTCACAGGCAAGCAGTTAACCGCTAAGCCATCTCTCCAGCCCTATGAAGTACTTATTTAGATTCAGTTGCAATGCTCATTACATACATCTCACTTAATCCTTTCAGCTTGGCAGTTGCACTCAACCACAGACACTTGATCAGAATTCTCTGTACAGGAGCCCAAGGCCCCACCTGAGCCCTCTGTGGTCTAATACAGTTGTCATTTCTCCAGTTATTCAGTTACATGGACCTAAGCATGCATGCCAGGGCCTCTAGCCACTGCAATCAAACTCCAGACCTGTGCACCACCTTGGGCTTATATGTGACCTTGCATGCTTGCACACCTTGTGCAATTGGCTCACGAGGGTCTGGAGAGTGGAGTATGGGACCTTGGGTTTCCCAGGCAAACATCTTAACCGTTAAGCTATCTCTCCATCCATGTAGATGTAATTTATTTTAAATCAAGATGATAGGAAGTTTGCATAGCTTAAAAACTTAGAGTTCCGGGCTGGAGAGATGGCTTAGCGGTTAAGTACTTGCCTGTGAAGCCTAAGGACCCCGGTTCGAGGCTCGGTTCCCCAGGTCCCACGTTAGCCAGATGCACAAGGGGGCGCACGCATCTGGAGTTCGTTTGCAGAGGCTGGAAGCCCTGGCTCGCCCATTCTCTCTCTCTCCCTCTATCTGTCTTTCTCTCTCTCTGTCACTCTCAAATAAATAAATAAAAATTGAACAAAAAAAAAAAACAAAACCTTAGAGTTCCTACAGATAAGCTATATCAGCATTATGCTAAATTTAATAATATATAGACTGCATACTCTTAGTAACAATATCTAGATATTTTTCTCTGTATATATATTTTGATAGGTTCTAAGAAGTAATAATTTTAAGATAATTTTTTCTGATAGTAGAGTCTGAACAGATTTGCCCATCAACTGACAAGTTGATTGACAATCTTCTGGTTTCTAAATAGGCTTAAAATTTTCTAAACTAAAATTTCTTTTATATCATCATATTTCAGGTTTTGTTTTTTGGTTTTTCAGTGTAGGGTCTCAGTCTAGCCCATGCTGATCTGGAATTCACTATGTAGTCTCAGGCTGCCCTTGAACTCATGGGGATCCTTCTACCTCTGCCTTCTGAGTGCTGGGGTTAAAGGTGTACACCACCACACCCTGCCTATCATCCTATTTCTTATTAATTTATCTATCTCTATATACAAAACTTTGATAACATAATACTATCTTCAATATTGCCTTGGAAATATTCTTCAGTATTTGTTCTTAGATCCCCCTGTACCATGCAATGGATATTAAACTACATATAATTTCTTCATAATTTGTCTTTATCAGTTGTTACATTTTTTGAGCTTTAAGCAAAATCATAGATTGGAAAACAGACCTTGACTAGTTAAGTCTTACTTTCTTATTATTTTATATATTTAGATGGAAAACTTGTAGAAGTATAGTGCCAGGTAGGGAATCATAGAACTATATTTCTATCTTTCAGGGTATGTGTGTGTTCAATACTATAAAAGTAATATATTCACTTTGTTTACCTTTCACCCATCTTGTCTAACATCTTCCATAGGCTTTAAAAAATTATTTATTTGAGAGAGGCAGACAGACAGAGAGAGAGAGAGAGAGAGAAAGAGAGGGGACAGGCATGCCAAGACCTCCAACCACTGCAAATAAACTCCAGACGCATGTGCCACCTTGTGCATCTGCTTTATGTGGGCCCTGGGGAATTGAACCAAGGTCCTTTGGCTTTGCAGGCAAACATCTTACCTGCTAAGCCATCTCTCCAGCCCTTCCATAGGCTTTTTTTTGAGGTGTTACTTGATCTGTGTAAAATACATACCTGCATGTCGAGCTCCTCTGTTGTTTTCAGATATGTCCATTTTCATTCTTATTATGCAACATTCTATAATGTTTTCAATATGATCCATACTCTATTACTTTCCAACATGTGATTTAAGAGAATTAAATTCCAATCAGCATACTATGGATATTTCTTGATTTTTTTGAGTCATCTCTATGGTTCTCAGCTTGATTATTTCAATCTTAACACTTTGGTCTTGTTTAAAAGTGGTGGCTGAAGTATCAGTTCACTGTGCACTGTGGTGGTTATAAATTTGCCAAGAATCTCCAGCTTTTCACGATTCACGTATGGACTATCTTATACTCCTGGGCCAGTTGCAGTTGCAGAAGAGCAGGAATGAGGCTTGCTCAGCTGGCGAAACTGAGCACAAGTGACAGACATCGCTTCTGAAATGTAGAGCTGCTGAGTCCTCTAGACTCTTCTGACGCCAGCACAGCAGGCAGCATTCAACTGTGGCTGCCCTCTCTGATCTTGGAACACTGAGACCATGCACTGAGTAGAAACCCCTGTGGCTTATGTTTGAGTGATGCCATGAGCTTTTCTGATTTTTAGCTCTCTGAGATTTGGGGTTCTTTGTAGCTATAGCATCATCTCATCTACATAGACTGATTCGGGTAGCGCTTGGTTTTGATGTTTTCTGGATAGAGCTAGAAATATTTGAGACTACAGCAAGGGCTTCCAGTGTTTCTCCAGAACCTCAAAGATCCCAATTTTAGCCTCTGCTCAGTGTGTTCTCACTTCCTGTGTGTTTTTGCACTTAACGGCATGCACTGGTAGTTTGTTTCGAAGGCTACTCGAGTTGCTAGAGTCCCTTGCTCATTAGAACTAATCGTTGTATGGAAGGTAAAATCCCTGCTTCTGTATGCCAAAAGGACATCTTTCAGATACAGTGACACTCTGGAATTTCCTTGGGGATCAGCAGGAAGCTACCTTTTTTGGAAGTCTTCTGAATTCTTATTATTACATAACTGCACCCTTTCTCTAAGCCTTGCCTTCTGACAACTGTTTGTTCTTAATTTCTTTAAATGTAGAATCACTTCTAAATAAACCACATGCATGCATGGTTCACACCAGTCTGCTTTGCTTGGAAGCCCTACCTAAGACTGGAAATAGAATATCCAACATGTATGCTCATCATGATGCTTAGGAGATGATATTTGATGGGTTTTTAAGTTATCACATTATGTCAGAGGACATCGAACTTTGGAATGTTGTGTTTGAGCTTTTCAGTGTCTAGATTAAGAATGTGATCATGTTCAATGTGCTCTGCTTCTCCAGTTCTGACCATAGTAGTGCTTATTTATTACTACTAAAGCATTTTTTCTCATGCCATCATCTCATGATTTCTCCATGTTGAGTTGTGGCTTTGTGATCATCTTATGTTCACCCTGTCTTCAATCATCTTCAGATGCCCAAATGCATTAGGATATATAATTGAAAATGATGTAACTTTTTTTTTTTTTACCAAATAATGGACTAAAGCTTACAAAATAGCAAGATTTACTAAGTTATTCTAATGATTAAATATTCTAATCATTCATTACAATTGATTACTTGTAATTCTCATAAACAAGTGAAAGGAAGAAAGGCACTTCTTTCTTCTGTACACAAACACACACACACACACACACACACACACACATATATATATATACATATATATATATGTGTATATATATATACATATATATATATATATATATATATATATATATATATATATATATATACACACATATATGTATTTGGTTTGAACTGTTAAATGTTCTTAATGAAATCTAGCTCCAGGCAAAGATATTTTACATGCTAAGTTCTTGGTATACAATTCTGATTTCTCTCATTTATGCTTCTGAAATTGTATTGAGATCAAATTACATATTCATTCAGAAGATAAGATGCTTAATAATTTATAAGCATGAAGCTTATATTTTATAGTAGCATTATATGTACACTTATAAAGAAAAATACCTGGAAAGCAATTCATTCAAAATGTCACATGTTCCTCTACATTCAAGGGTTCAAGTGGACATAGCAAGGACTCTATCCATACTTTGGATGTAATGAGTCCCTGAAGACATTCTGAATATCCCTTCCTGGAAAACATCCCTTGCCACGAACAGAGGTTTTATCTAGTTGGTGAAGGAGAAATTGTTGAGACTTCATGACATCCTAGCTAATATGCTAGACTCATAAGTTATAAGTTCACTCCTCATTTCTTCATACATTGTTCTTTCCCTTTCATTTCCCTAATAGATCACTTTTTGACAGAATGTATCCTTTCATTTGGCAGACAAAAATAAGAATTATCCTGGCATGGTGGCTGTGGTGGTTAGATTCAGGTGTTCCCCATAAGCATAGGTATTCTGAATGTTAGATTCCTAGCTGATGAAGATTTGGGAACTAATGGTTTCTGGAGACAGTGTGTTGTTGGGAGAAGCTTGTGGGGGTTATAGCCAGTTTTCCCTTGCCAGTGTTTGGTACACTCTCCTGTTCGTCTTGACCACCTAATGTTGACCAGGAGATGATATCCACCCTCTGCTTATTTGGTCAGCACACTGTCATCAATATAATGGACCAATGAGACGCCTAGTGGAAGGGACAGGCAATCAAGATTCCTGCAAACTAAGCTATGACACAGGGCTAGAGAGTTAATATAACCTTGGGATAAAACAGTAAAGTTGTATAGATGACCTTGCCAGCTGAAGGCACATTGGTTCTGGTGGTCCTTATGGACAAGTATGGAAAAGAAAGCATTCACAAGATCAATAGCTGCATACTAGATACCAGGAGATGTCTTAATCTGTTCAAGTAAAGAAACCACATCTGATATAGCAGGGGCAATTGGAGTCACCACGTGATCAAGCTTCCGATAATCCACTGTCATTTTCCAGGATCCATCTGTCTTCTGAACAGGCCAAATAGGAGAGTTAAAGGGAGATGTGGTGGGAACCACCACCCTGCGTCCTTCAAGTCCTTTATAGTGGCATTAATTTCTCCAGGGATGTGATACTGTTTATGATTCAATAGTTTCCCCAGTGGTGGTAGCCTCAATGGCTTCCATTTAGCCTTTCTAACCATAATAGCCCTCACTACACAACTCATGGAATCAATGTGGGGTACTGGCAACACCTAAGAATACATATCTCGATTATGCGTTCTGGGGCTGGGAAATAGCCACAGGGTAAGTTCAGAGACTCATTGGACCCACTGTCAGTCTAACATTTGCCAAAACTCCATTGATCACCTGACCTCCTTAAGTACATACTTTAACTGGAAGGCCACAATGCTGTTTGGGGTCTCCTGGAAGCCATGTCAATCCAGATCCAGTGTCCAGTAGGCCCCAAAAGGTCTGATTATTTCCTTTTCCCCAGGGTACAGTTACCCTAGCAAAAGGCCGCAGGTCCCTCAGAGGAAGGATAGGAGTAAGGTTAATATTGAAACTTTTGGGGGTTGTCAGAGGGTCCTTCCTCAAGGGAACCCAGTCACTTTTTCAATCAGGCTGAGCTGGAATTCACTATGTACTCTCATACTGGCCTCAAATTCACATTGATCCTCCTACCTCTGCCTCTCAAGGGCTAGGATTAAAGGTGTGTGCCAAGACTCCTGGCTGATGAGGTGGTTATTTTGTAGACAAAATTAATGGTCACCCCCCACCACAGGGTTCTGGTTTCATTTGGAGTATGATCTTGTCTTCTTACAATAGGCAGAGTCATGGACTTGTTCTGGATAATGATAAGCCAGTCAAATATTTAATATTATCTCCAAATGAAAAATAAAGGAACTACCTGTTGCTTATTAGAACAGCATGAACTTCTCTGCCTGACTGTGAGTAGTTAGGGAGCAAAGTTCATCTATGCATTATTCTGTTAGGGTGGGATAATTTTTCATTTCTCTAAGAGATATAATTTTAGAATTTTGTATTACATCATAGCAGATTTCACATTCACAAAATTTCATTAGATGGATATAAGTGCATATCTTAGCTATGGATAAGTTACTTGTGAATTAATTTTCATAGACATTACTTTACTTCTCTAAGACTCCAGTATCTGTCAGTAAAATGAAAAAAAAGGACAACTATTGCATGTGGCAATGTGAATTAAATGAAACAATATGTGTGAGACCTGGTGTCATAAATAAGATGTGTTTGAAAACTATATAATAATAAAACCAAAAAGTAAAATCTGATTGTAAAATGTTCTGTGGAAGATCTCTTTAAAATATGTTAGATGAGCTAATGATGAGAGGAACAGAGAACTTTAAGAAAAAAGGAAGAAATTTATGGCCGAAACCCCATTACCCCCATTTTGATTAGTTGTGCCACTGAGGTTCTAGAGTAATGTTGGAAACAAGTATGTCTCATTTTGAGTCTTAGGGGTTCAATTGTGCTTATGAAATTCATTCCTTCATGGGAGAAAAGAACAATTTCCTTTATATAGCCCCAAACAATATATTTGGTTAATTCCTCTTTAATTCCCTATTTTAATATTTTATTTATTTGCATGCTGAAAGAGACAAAGAGGGGAAAGAGAGAGAAGGAGAAAGAATATAAGACTTCCAGGGCCTCTAGCCACTGCAAGCAAATGCCAAGATGCACGTGCCACTCTGTGCCTCTGACTTTACGTGGGTACTGGGGAATCAAACCCAGATCATTAGGCTTTGCAGTCAAGTGCCTTAACTGCTGAGCCATCTCTCCAGCCCACTTCTCGATTTTAAATTCACTGAAATGTAACCTCCCAGTCTGTATCCCTGCCCATCATCTTCCACACAGAGGTTGGTCTTTAAGTCAGACAGGGTTTTGTTCTTCTACCTGTGAGCAGCATGCTTCTGTCCCAAGACAGCTAACAGGAGAGATGTGAGCTGCTAGCCGGAGAAGCAGCACGTAGATTCAGGCATGAAAACCCTCTGTACTGAATGTCTGCATGTAGCAGCACAAGCAAGAAAAATGCTAGTAGTTAGGCTTCTTGGCAAGAGAAGTACCTCTCATAAACTACTCATTCATGCATCCGATAAAGGAACAACATGGGTAAGAGAAAGTGACTACCTTAGCAACTGAACGACGTCTCCAAATAATCCACAGAAGCCTGGGAAAGCTCAGGCGAATGTGTTCAGTCATTTAACTTCCAGCTACACGTTTTGGAAAGACATTTTACTATCACACATCTTTCTGCACAGTTTGAGACACTTCAGATGTACAAATTATTAGGTGTTTAATGCCTAAATAGTCTGATCTCAATGATTAATCCAAGGCACTCAAGCCATTTCCACTCTCTTACCAAGAATTGGCTTAGGGGCTGGAGAGATGGCTTAGCAGTTAAGGGGCTTGCCTGCAAAGCCTAGGACCCATGTTTTACTCTCCAGGTCTCACATAAGCCAGACACACAACATGACACAAGTGCTCAAGGCTGCCCATGCTCACAAGGTGGCACATGCATCCGGAGTTTGATTCCAGTAGCTCGAGGCCCTGGTGTACCAACTTTTCTTTCTCTTACACTTTTGCATTCTCTCTCTCTCTCTCTCTCTCTCTCTCTCTCACACACACACACACACACACAAAGGGCCAGTCTGTTGGGCTTGCTTCCAAAAATTAATTTAAAAAGAACAAGAACTGTCTTAGGAGTGGCCATTTTGACAAGTGAGATGTAAAAAGTAGCCTAAGAAGCATTACTGTCAAGTGTTCTCTCCATCTCCTGGTCTTCCAGAGAAAAGAAGATAGTGACCCTTTCCTGTAAATGCTGTCAGGTATGTATATGATATTGGAGGAACTGCTGTCACTTTAGGGTATAATTTTGAGGATGAATCTAACACAGACCTTTGAGAATATGGTTCAAGTTCTAAATACATCATCCTGAAATGGCACTGCTAGGGACTTCTTGCTATATAATATGATGACTTTTCTTATTGTTAAGAAGTTTCAGTTACAGTTTAATTGTCGCCTCAAGCATTTAACACATAGATTACAAAGTTAAATGTCTATTAAGGTGCATAATTACTAAATAATTAAAAAATGTGCACTTAATTTACAAGATGCATGTTGTGAAAGAAAACCATAGATTAAAAACACAGATGCAACGCATGCACAGTTGAACAGAGTGTTACTGCATGGGGATGTGCCTAAGGACATCTGAGAAGGGAGCCTGAGTCTTGGAGGTCAACAAGGGTTTTGAAGGGTGTGACTTCTAATCTGGGATAAATGTGAATCCAGGGCGCATTTGGAAGTGTGTCAGGCTCTTGTGTGTCACCTGACAAGCATTCACTGGCTGTTAGAACCAGGAAGTCCTGAGTAGTCTTAGGTAAACTCTTCCAAGGGCTCATATTATACCAACATGAACCATCTAAACAATCTGGGAAGGGGAACAAGCAAAGTTCCTGTCATTTTGGCAGACACTTAAGCTTCACTGGGAAGATCAAGGTTCTCCATTTTGGGTGAAGTAGTCTTTAAATGCTAGATTTTGCTTTGCAATTTTTGCATGTGTGTGTGTGTGTGTGTGCACATGTGTGTTTATAATATGGGTATGGAATAGTGTGTGTGTGTATAATGTGTGTGTGGTGTAGTGTGTGTGTGTGTGTGTGTGTAATGTGGGTGTGGTGTAGTGTGTGTGTGTATAATGTGGGTATGGTGTAGTATGTGTGTGTATAATGTGGGTATGGTGTAGTGTGTGTGTGTATAATGTGGGTATGGTGTAGTGTGTGTGTGTGGTGTACTGTGTGTGTATATAATGTGGATGTGGTGTAGTATGTGTGTGTATAATGTGGGTATGGTGTAGTGTGTGTGTGTATAATGTGGGTATGGTGTAGTGTGTGTGTATAATGTGGGTATGGTGTAGTGTGTGTGTGTATAATGTGGGTATGGTGTAGTGTGTGTGTGTGGTGTACTGTGTGTGTATATAATGTGGATGTGGTGTAGTGTGCATGTGTATAATGTGGGTATGGTGTAGTATGTGTGTGTGTGTGTGTATGTAATGTGGGTATGGTGTAGTGTGTGTGTGTGTAATATGGATGTGGTGTAGTGTGTGTGTGTATAAAGTGGGTATAGTGTAGTGTGTGTGTGTCATGTGGGTGTGATGTAGAGTGTGTGTGTGTGCGTGTGTGCACAGGTATGTGCTCATGGGCTAAACTGTGTGCCCACCTGCAGAGGAGTGCTCTTGCCTCTTGTGGTGGTGGCATGTCACAGAACTTTGGATGTCCTGCTCTGTCGCACTTTTGCACATTCTTATTTGAGCCGGCTGATCCTGGAGCTTGCCAGTTATTCCCTTCAGGAGCTCAAGAGCCCTCGGTCTCTGCTTCCCCACAGGACTGCTCACAGATGTGCATGGCTGTTATGCCCAACCGTTCCTGTGAGTCCCAGGGTTCAATCTTGAGCAGTCTCTCAGGAAGCCTGCTGAGGCCATCGTGAGTGCACAGAAAGTGCTCTTAAACTACTGGGCCACATCTCCAAGCCCAACCAGTTGTAATTTTAGATGGAAAATGTAATGATAGGTGGATATACAAATGTTGAATTTAGCCAAATTTTCATGATGCAGATAAAAATTAGTGAGTTGACCATTTATACTAGTTCTTACAATCAAGATGGTGTACACACCTAATGTAATAAAAGTTTCAAAGAATAAGTTCCTCACATTCCAGAAATCATGGGTTTGGAGATAAACAAACAGGAGGAAAGAATATTAAAATCAGCATTAAGCCAGGTGTGATTGCGCACACCTTTAATCCCCGTACTTGGGAGGCAGAGGTAGGAGGATTTCTGTAAGTTCAAGGCCACCCCGAGACTACATAGTGAATTCCAGGTCAGCCAGGACCAGAGACCCTACAAAAAACAAAAACAACATCAACAACAAAAAAATCAGCATCTGCTGATGGAGGACGAATGTCAGAAACAAATGGTTTTGAAAACGGAGATATTTAAGTAGAAACGTAGTGAAAATTAAAGAGATTTGCACTGTCCCACTTCACTAGCCTGCACCTATATCAAAGTCCCATCTTTTCTCTGGTGTCTGTGGACAGAACTTACACAGTGTTGGAAATGATTGTTGCTCTCTTCCTACATGATCCCATCCTCCCTGACCTGGGACAGACCTGTGTGAACTGAATATAGAAGCGTTTTATTCACTCATTAAAGGGGAGAAAAAAAAATGAATAGTGCTGAAGAAAAGCAAGTAATTACTATATTTTTCTTTCTTCATAAGCCCTCAAAATCCCTTCAAGATGGTGATCGGGGCTGTGGCTCACACATGCTTGGTCTGCCAGGAGGTGGTCCTTGCTGTGGCAGTGCGATGGTGAAACTTTTGAGAGGTAGAGGTTAATGGGAAGGTTTTCAGAGCTGCATACTGTGAGTGCACTAACATCAACTTTTGGGAATGGAGTAGGTATGGTGTGACTGAATTATTTTATTTATTTATTTATTTATTTATTTATTTATTTATTTATTTATTTATTTATTTATTTTTTAAGGTAGGGTTTCACTCTAGCCCAGGCTGACCTGGAATTCACTATGTAGTCTCAGGGTGGCCTTGAACTCATAGTGATCCTCCAACCTCTGCCTTCTGAGTGCTGGGATTAAAGGCGTGTGCCCAGCTATGAATTATTTTTTGACAGTCACTTGTCATAAAGTGAGGCAATCTCATGAACTAGACCATTCTATGTATGACCATTTCCACTTCTCTTCTGTGTCCCGTGTGATGCAGCCAGAAAGGAACTCATCAGGATGCTGGGGCTATTCTTTACAGACCTTCCAGCCACATCCTGTTTCACCAATTTGAAGAGGAACAAACACCCATTATTAGGTGTTTTTGAAATCAACAGAGATGAAGATCATTGGAGAAGCAAAAGTTTTAACCACCATCCACAGCCCTCTCCCTCACCTTCCTGGGTGGTAGGTGTCTCTGCAAACGAATAGTCATGTAATCTAACCATGGTAGACACTCATGCTCCTTATAACATCCCACAGCCAGAGCTTTGAAAGGATGCTGATGCTTTCCTTTATTCGTGTGTTCCCCAGCGGGTAGACACATCACCTCACATGCTGTATGGAAGATACATGGCTTTAAATCATGGAGCAATGTTCTATGACGAGGATCACTGCACACGATATAAAATTTCAACTCTGGGAACAGGTAAGATTCAGACTTACATATTGGGAACCCAAACTCCCATCCAGGGAACGAATCTCTTCTTGGACTCTTGGGATGAACAAGATAATACAGATGAAACTGATTTAACAAGTTTAAAATGTACTATGGGCACAAGAGCTGTTATCTAATTGCTTTCTTACTTCAGAGATTAACAAGGAACATTTATATCAACAAGGAACAATTTATATTCTGGGTACCCTGCTTACCACTTCTTTCTAAACTCACACATCTGTATGTGCAAGTTCGTGTGCGTGTGTGTGTGTATGTGTGTGTGTGTGTGTGTGTGTGTGTGTGTGTGTGTATCTTAGGACTGCATATGTGTGCAAAGTCCTGGTTGATTCAAATTCATTGTTGATCCTATTTAGAAAATGTGTTTTCTTCCTTAAGCATCCATCGGCCTTATTGTCACTAGATGGCAGAAATGGATCCTACTTCTGTGGGAAAATGAGAGTTCATTTTGCATTCGGGAAGGGCACAAAAAGCTTCCCACAGACAATGTTTACAGGCTTTCTTTATTTTGACATTTCTTCTGAATACATTAATGTTTTTGGAAATTCTCTGGTAGGTCCCCTGCAGGGGCATGCGGCAAAGTGATCTTGGCTTACATAGAAGGAAGGATGGTGTGCATTATGTGTTTTGCATTCCAGTTTGTAATTTTGGAATTGCACTACTAGCTCATTGAAGGAATGGTGGAGAGAGGGGGTGAGAGTTATGTACAGGAAAATGGAGAATTTGTCATACTACTAAACACTGCTACTATAATATTTCATCGGAGCAAGAAAGTCTTTATCACACTTTATCCTCATTAGGGTAAGGGCTATTGGTAGCCAAAGTGTCAAATACAAATACATTGTACAATTCTCTATGTGAACCTCTCTACTGAAGAAAGACCTTCTCCTTTCTTTTTTTCATAAAATGTTACTCCCTCAGAGTGCTATCAGTTTCTCATAAGATTAGATGACTAAGACAGCACTCGTTTAAAAAGCCAAACTCCTGCCAAGGCTTTGTGAGAAATGTGTTTTTCACTGTTCAAACTAAAATTGATTTTTAGTTGCTTTCTACACATGTCAATTATATCCTTCCTTAAAAATACATAAATAGGAACAGCTTCATCGCAAGGTACTGAAGCTGGAACTAGAGGTGAATGGTTATGTCACGTACGCAGGTTTCTATGCATTTCTGAAAACCCTTTAATAAATAATCTTTCTTCTAAAATTTATTTTTGTTCCTCTTGAAAATATTTTTTAGGTCCACTAGGATTATATTTGGGCCATGGAAAGGATAGGCCTAGTGTTGAATTGTTTTCTTAAAATGTAATTTTAAAATATATGTTTCATGTAGTTGTGGCTGTGGGAATTCCAAAGCCATAGGAAGAAATGCTTGGTGAATTCATTTGCATACCAATACCCAGAATGCTTTTCCAGCTCACTGCTACTTAATCTAAGTCAGCTGGTGTCAGAGCCCTGGGAACAAACTGAGGGATCCTGACATGCTTCTTTGTGCATATACCAAGTTACAGAGTGAAAAGGCAGAATTTCATCTCAAACATGAATTTTTCTACATAGACTTGAATATTTTAACCTCCATTTTCTTTGCAATTTTGCTTTAACCTTTCCTGTAAAAGTAAAGGATTATTTTACTCTATTTACTATTGTGATGATATTCTGATAAGTAATTTTGGAACTATGGATTCTTTAGAGTGTACATTACCTTGAATGATTTGAATGCAAGTGGGTGAACTTTAAGAAAAATGGTTGAACTGGATATAGTAGTGTGATATGGGAAAATCTGAAAGTTTTGTACCTAGGGGTTGTTAGTGTCTCCTAAAAGGCAATGATGAAGCAAATCTATGAAAATTACATTTAAATGATATTGACAAAAATAGGTGTGAATTTGAGGCTTATTTTTTTGCAGTGTCATAAGCATTAAAGTACAATCAACTATAGATAGTTGATATGAAAAAAATTTAACATAGTAAGGTATTGCAGGAACATAATGGTCATAGGTTTAAAGGCTTTTATTTTTCAGAGTTACATATGCAACTATTCATATATGATATCTGTATCTGAATTTCCAACCACATGGGAGAGGGAGAAGTGTGTGAGATAGAGATGAAATAAAATATTTGCACATAGATAATTGTCTATTTTAAAAATCTTTTTTGAGCAAGGGAGAGAGGGGTGGAGAGGGAGGGAGAAAGAGAGAGAGAGAGAGAGAGAGAGAGAGAGAGAGAGAGAGAATTGGTGCACTAGGGCTTCAGCCACTGCAATCAAACTCCAGATGCTTGCAGCAAAGCTAATGGACATGTGCAACCTTGTACTTGCCCCACCTTTGTGAGTCTGGCTTATATGGTATCTGGAGAGGTGGACATGTGTCCTTAGGCTTCACAGGCAAGAGACTTATCCACTAAGCCATCACTCCAGTCTGGGTAATTGTCCATGCCCATGTCCATGGAGATTTATTACACTTAGCATATCTTGTCTATAATATTATCTATTGAAAATGTTCTATAATAAAGTGAGAAAGAAAGACCTATGTCACAACAGAAGGAGATATGATGACAAAAGTCACCAGGCATTGCAAATTTCTCTTGACATTTCAACTTCTGGCTGCTTCTATTCTTATTCCATCCTTCCTGGTCCTGGAATCATACATTTTTCTAGATCTTTCTTTGTAGCACTAAAATATTTTTTCTCATCTTATAAAAATTATCTCAATCAATTTGCAATATGTTAACACTGTAATGTTCATAATAATAAAAATAATAACTGCAAAAATTATCTTGGGCCTCACATCTTTTCATTACATTCTCTCCTGTCTTCCACAAGATTCTTCAAAAGATAGTGTATACTTTCATTATTTCCTTCCCATCTTTACAGCCATTCTTCAAAAAAAAGGTGAAAAATATATCATTCATTAAAAAGGAATTTGATAGTAATGTGAATGTCCATATACAAGCAATCTATAAGGAAATTAAATGTTACCAGTGATTCCAAATTTTCATGGTCTCCCCTTGATCATTATGCATTGCTGTATAAAATACAACAAAGTTGATACTACATTGAATGTTTATCTTTCTCATGGTTTTATTTATTGACTTATCATTATGTATACTACTACAGGTATGATCTATCTATCAGTGTATCGGTTGGCCGATGGATAGATAGATCTATGAATGTATAAAACCATTGTTCAGTTGACCTACTTATAGCAATTTATTCACTGAATCGTATAACAGTATTTTGTACTGTGATTTTTTTCATTTCTATTTTGGGGTTAATCTTTATTGATATGCTTAACTCATTTATCATATAACTGCTTTTATTTTTATAGAAGTTCAATTATTTTCACAATTCCATAATACTCTACTATATTCTTACACAGGTATCTATTTTATTATTTAATACTATTTATTTGTACGTATTGTGTTCTTAAAAATAATACCACAATGTTTACTTTAGCTTATGTTCATATATGACAGTTATGGATAGAAAGCAGTCCAGTGTATTTTCTGGGTTACAGAACCTTTATACTTTTGACTTTCCTAGGCAAAGTCAAATTGTTTTCAAGAAACACCCCATAATAAACTCCATATAAATGTTCTGGAGATGTTATATTAGTGTGACTTTGTAAAATAGAATTTCCTTTCTAATCTGGTGGGTTCATTAATAAATAATATAGCATTGAATTTTCCTAAGCACTGATAAGGTTAAGCATCTTTCACTATGTTTTTCTTATCGAGTTTTGTAATGTGTATATTGCATCTGTAAGATGTTTGACATTTTCTATTGAGCATTTTCCCTAAGTTTATAAATTTCAAGAAATTTTAGTAACCCTTCAATCCAGTCAAATCTGGTTTCATCTTCTGTAACACCTGCTTTTGTTAAGTCTTTACTGATCTCCCTAAAAGGAAATTTAGTGGATAATTTTTAGTCATTGTTGTCATTATTTTATTTGACTGTTTTATTTTTAGGTTGCATTTAACAATTCTTATTTTCCTTGGTGTCATACTTTCCTGATGTTTCTCCTTTCTGTCTGATTTTACTTTTCAGCCTTTGCATGTATATTTCTAAAAAGTCACCCCTTGTCACTCAGCTCCTTCCTGAACTCTTCTCATTATTCACTACCTCTCAGGAAACTTGGCAGGAGTGAGTGAATGGCTCCTTCTGCCAGAAGAGTTCTCCTCTTTCCCGCCTCTCTGCACTTACCCAATCTCCACTGGATTTAATACCCATGTGGCAGCACACATTTCAGATTTAGCTAGGATTACAGCAGCTAATCTGCTCTAATTTACTGCATATTGAAGTTTCTTGTACTCTGTGCCTCACTTTTATATTCAGGCATTTGTGGGATAATTTGTTTCCAGGATGCACTTAAGTGTTGAATATATATATATATATTACAATATTACATGCTTGTAATATATATACATTATAACATATATATATATATATATAAAACAAGCATGATCTATTAATAGATGTATGAATCTATCTATCTATCTATCTATCTATCTATCTATTTATCATCTATCTATCTATCTATCTATCTATCTATCATCATCATCATCATCTATCAATTATCTCCTATATGTTCTTCTCTATCTCTCTCCTCAAATAAAATGATAATGATAGTATGAACCCGGGTGTTTGTTTAATTTTTTTAACCTTAGTATTTCTTTTTATTATTTAAATCCACTTGATAATTACTCATTAAATGAATAGAATGTTTAGATTAGAAGACTAATCAATTAGACTACAAAATTAGAAGAGATGAATTTTTTTTAGGTTTGGGGAATTTGAAAACAGTCCTTGTATGGTTCCATCACACACTTTAAAAGACAATCACTTGATCTCAGTATCCCATTTATTTTATATTTAAATGAAGGATCACCCTTTCACTTACCTCATAGTAATCCTATTAGGATTAAAACCTGTGTTAAACAAAACCTCTGTTCTATGTGCTATTTCCAATGTTCACTGTATGCTCACCACTTGATAACTGTTCAATTTTGTTCTTAGTAGCCTAAATCAATGGAATTAATGGAGTTATGTTTATTACACAGTATTTATTGTTTCACTATGTGCTGGCTATTTTACTGATGATTCATGCTCTAATTACCAATGGAATCTGTATTCATAAAAAGTACTTCATGAGCCCAGAATATGAAGATATATTTACCACTAAAATAATTTTGAATTAACTTGCGATTTATTATCAAGTATCAAATACTCAAATACCCTTCTGCAGAATGACATTTTCCACCTTTACTTTATACATCTAATGGAAATTAAAAGGTTTTTTTTATGTTTTTGTTTTTTTTAGAGACACATTTTTATTTATTTGTGCGTATGTGTGTGGTCTTTTTTGAAAATTTTTTACATTTTTATTAGCATTTTCCATGATTATAAAAAAAATCCCATGCTAATTCCCTCCCTAACCCCCCCACCCACACTTTCCCCTTTGAAATTCCATTCTTCATGATGTTTTTGGTTTTTTGAGGCAGGGTCTCACTCTGGCCCAGGCTCTCCTGGAGTTCACTATGTAGTCTCAGGGTGGCCTCAAACTCGTGGAGATCCTCCTACCTCTGCCTCCCAAGTGCTGGGATTAAAGGTGTGTGTGCCACCACGCCCTGCTTCTACCAGGTTTTGCAAATTGATATTTATTAAATGATTCTGACTTTGGTAAAATACTTCCTTCAGCTCATACACTATTTATCTCAGTGAACAGAAACAAAAATCTTCTAATAATGATACTCCTACTCCAAAACCTGTGGCTTACCAACACAGGGAACAGGTGAGGGTAGATTCAGAATGCTGCCCCTTTACCGTTCATCTCACTTTAAATGCTCTTCATCTCTGGAACTTTTCTCCACTGTAAACTGCAATAGCAAAGCAATGGGTTAGCTTGAGTTTAAAACGATGTGCATAGAACTGTGCAGAAGCTGCTCCTGAGTCTTCCATCCCCTCTGCTCCTTCCAGATGTGTTCAGGTTAGGACCAACCAACACTTCATGGAGTAAAATAGTCTTCAGGACTTTCTTCCACTTCTAAAAATTTATTTTCAAAAATTACCTTATATTCCTGCAGTATACCGACTCAGTTCCTGTCTTATTACCTCAGGAGTTCCATTTCCTGGTTAGTTAGTGAATTAATGTTTTCTGTAATCAGTATATAATTTGATGCTAAATTCTTTCCTGTTTCAAAAAGATAATTTTTAAAAACAACTTAATGAGCTATCTTTAAAATACTTTAATATGTTCTTCAAGAAGTTAGCAATATATTTGCTGATAATTTACACAGCATCAAATGATTTTCTCTTCTCACCCTAGACCCCTAAATAAAAATATTTCCACTGGCTGCTAGTCAAAGACTGAAATGTACATCTGAGCATAATTTCTCTAGATGCTCAAAGTTCTATTTTCTTTTGCTTTAAAATACAAAGAGATAATGAAGAAATATACTGTCAATCTTATGTTATTTTAACTTTCTAGCCCCCGAAATACTTAGTATACCTTTAGAAATATGACCTAGTTGTATGGAAGAGTGGGGCTTATGTGAAGAGGCCCATTGTGAGAAATGAGGAGACACTTCAACAAGGATTTATGACCACATAAGAGATAAAAGTCACATTTTATTCTTTAGAACCTCCCGTGAGAAAATGAATTTGTAACTGTGAATGGTTAAATAAAATATGATTATAACTATTCTATTTATGTATAGAAAACTTTTTATTAATAAGACAGAACACTTGAGGAAAATAATATAGTCTCCTTAAGTTCTTCTTTTGACACTGGATTTATTTAGACTTGAAATTATTTTTAAGTATGTTTGCAAGTCAGTAATCAACTTTCTGCTGAGTATAATCAGTGATTTGCACACTTGGAGTATTGCCAATACTAACTTATAATTTAACTCTTTTAACTAGCATCATATATTTTCAATAACTTTTGCCAAAGATAAGTCACTATGTCCACTGTTTATTTATTTTGGCAACACTAGGTTCAACTTGACCTAAAAGATTTTGTGAGGGAAGCATGGAGGCCCAGGTATTGTTTTTCAACGAAATAACCCTTTGTTACAGAAGCAGGAAACAACGATGGTCATGAATAAGACTTATAATGCTGTCAGGGATGATCTGGGCACTCTAGTATTTCACTTGAATCTGGGGAGGGGGTGGGGGTGGCACAGGCACAGTACTGTGAAACGAGAATGCTGTCTCTGAAGAGTCCATCTGGTAAGTGACGGCTCCAATCCAGCTCTGGGCCAAGTGGAAGGCCAGACACTCTCAAGGTCTGGCCTCATGCTGAATCAAGGTAAATAAGTCCTTTACCCTGTGGTGTTTCTAGCCCTCAAAGGAGGGTGTGCTATTTCTGGAAGTGAAAAGCCACACAGTGAAAGAGGAAGAGAAGTCGAGCAACCTGTTCCACACTGATGGGGAAATACTTGCATCAGGATCAGGTTCTAATTAATTGAAAAAAAAAAAAAAAAAAACCTCTGAATTAATTAAAAATGACCTTCATAAAATGGGATTTATGGCAGAAACATAATGGTGCAAGTACAGAAGCAGAGACAGCAAGAGAGGATTTGCCAAAGTAGATTCTGGTGGCAGAAACAATAGTGCATATGTTTATGGTAATTGATGGAGAAAACACCTTTGAATTTTTCTTTTCATTTTAGGCAAAGAGATTTGAGAATTTAGGGGAAATTTTAGGGATATTTTTTTGAAAAAAAGTAATTATGTACATGGCACAAGAAGTATGGAAGTAAACAAAATTAATTTTCATGAAATACTGAATGTGTTTGCCTCATTTCTGGCTATATTAAGAAAAAAATAGGTTATCAGGAACAATGTGCAGGGAAATCATTTGCTGTATAGATATACTAATTTCAGACACATAACTAAGGCTCAACTCCATATTTTTGGTATACTTTATAATGAGGTATTTTCCCCATAAGCATCCTAAAAAAATATGATATCTACATAACAAGATTTATTTTTCACCCAGGAATGGGTCTAACTAGGCTGTTCTTTAGTGTAGTAGGATTTGTATAAACTTTCAGTACATTGAATGAGATAACAAACGGCTCATGAAGGGATCAAATGGTGAATCTCATTTTTTGAGGTTCACGTATTCTTTCCCTAGGTCATACAGCCACACGGTCCGACGGCACCCCTCCCCCGCCCTCCTCTCCTCCGTGGACCACTGCGCTCATCAAGCAATGCTCCCTGGACAGCTGGTTCTGCCATGAACCATCTGGAGCTCCTGCTCCCTAGTGAAGCCCATTACAGAATATTTTCAAGTCCTCAACTTCACCTTTAGGGAATCTATATATCATTTAATGAGACATCCGGCAACACATTTAGAGGATGGAGTTGGACAAAAAATAATGTTTGAGGGAATTTTGCAGTTTTGTCTCAAGTGAAGTTGCACCCACAGCCAAACAATCAAGGTCTGGAAAGCTACCTGTCCCCAAGGAGTCAACAGGTAACACAAACTGAGCAATTACTATGTGCCGGGCATTGTGCTGAGGGACTTGAATTCATGATTTCTGTATCCTGTGAACTAACTATTTACAATTACAATTCAGGAATTTGAGAGCTCTATAAATTAACTAACTTCCCCAGGAAATAATAACTAGCACTATAAACCCATGCAATCTATGTTTATTGATGACTTGCTGGAATATCATTTTGGATACAGAGGATAAAAAGATAAACAAGCTCTGAATTGCCAAATCCAGTACTCATGCTTTATGGGACAGATGAATATGTCAGCAGCGTTCTATAATACAACACAACAAGTTCTGCAAGAGAACTACGTGCACAATCCTTTTGGGGCAAATAGTAGAGCAAACACATTTTCCTAAGCAAGGAGAGAAAGATTTTCACAGTACAGGAGAATTTTGAATGGGGCTATAAAGTATGATTGGATTCCTCTAAAAGAACTTTGCTGTACTTGCAAAGTTCAGCCTGCATATTCTGTGCCCTTAAAGGTGAGGAATTTACAAGGTAGAATTAAAAAAAAAAAATCTACTATGCTCATGCTTTTGATAAAAGGAAAAGAAGGGGCAAATGCAGAAAAACAGAAAAGAAGAAAGGAAAACCAGAAATAAAAGAAGAGGAAAGAAGCCGAAATCAAGAACAAAGAAAGGAACTCGTATGTAGATATGTAAAGTAAATATAGAAGTAAGATGAGAGTGACATTAGAAATGACTGGAAAAAGTAGCAGAAAAGATAGAGGGAGATCAGAGGACAGGTTTAAGAAGGACATGCCGTGGTGGTTCATGCCTTTCATCCCAACACTCGGGAGGCAGAGTGAGGAGGATCACCATGAGTTCAAGGCCACCATGAAACTGTACAGTAAATTTTGGGACAGCCTGGTCTAGAGTGAGACCTTACCTCAAAAAACCAACAGAAAAAACAAACAAACAGAAAAGGACAGAAGAGTCACAGTATAGGGAGCAAAGGAGAAAGCTAGGGAAGAAGGTAAGAATAACTTTGAATGACTTTATTGCACTTTTACTTTAGCTGCTATAAGGTAAATACAATGTATTATGAAAATTTTCGGTTTTTTTTTTCTCATAAAATAGAAAATTCCTATTGGAAGTAGTTGACCTCAAGACTATCCAGAGCACGTACTCTCTTGCCATATAGCTACAGTAGCTACAATTACAGCTTCAAACATTGCAAATATGGCTAAAGAGAATTTCAGGAAGCAGATGTCAAGTGCCTAATTTTCACACTGTGTCAGAACTGTGTTTCAAAAACTAAGATCTACAATGCCGATGTTAGAGTCCGGCTCCCGAAAATATAATTTTAACTTTTCATGGAAAACAAATTGCTTTGCTTTAGTATTTTAAATAAAGAATGCAATCATATCTCCAGATATGGTGTTTCTTTATAAATTACAATGCTGAACTCCTTTTGTAAGTGGACTGATGTGTTTTCAGGAAGAGGAAGACATCTTTAAGGAACTGGTTTTATAAGGCTTTGGTGTTTTGTGAAAATTTGAATTCTGTTTCTGTAGAAATGTTTGAGTTTCAACCTTACTCCAGCCTACTTTTTTTTTTTTTTTAAATTTTGTGTGGATGTTGTGCTGATGTCTTTTAGTGTGTGTGTGTGTGTGTGTTGTCGTTTTTATAACAGAAAAAATTTAGGGTGTGGTAGACTTTTCTAACTCTATTGCTATAAACTTGCAACACATAACGAGCAGGAGATCAGAGAAATGGCAAACATTGTCTGTATTCTCTGTGCACTTGGCAGGGATGTTTCATATTGTACATTATTGGCTCTGCTGTGTGATAGCACAACAGAGCCTCCGTAATGCTCTCGGCAGAGCTATTTATATACTGTGACTCCACAAAGCACCCTTCCCTCTGCTGCTGTTCTTCCACAGCCTCAAACAGAAAGTGATTTGCCCAAATGAAAGTAGCGTGCGCCAGCGTTGCTCAGAGCACAGGATGCCGTAAAGGCAAAATAAGTCTTTATGCAGCTCACATTAAGTGTCATTATTTTCTGTTGAATGATAAAATGAAGGTGAGCCCACAGCGAACTTAAGGGAGAGTTCTCTCTAGCAGGCCAAGATAATTAGAACCTGGTTTTCCCGCACCTGAGTTCAATGCTCTAACTATATTCAGTCAAGGGTCATGGACTCTGGGTCCACTGGTTATCAATGATTTCTTTCAAGTATTTGGATTAAAACTTTAAATAGGGTAGGTCAAAAGGACTCTTTCACCTAGGATAACTTGTTGAAATAGGTGACTGCAGATTTAAATGACCTGGCTACACACAGTACCCAGCCAAGAGAGCAAACATGAAATCCAATGACAGAAATTGAAAAGGAATGCTATTTTCCATTAGATTCCCAATGAGTGACTAATAATCTCAAACCGACAGTTAACTTTCTTAGGAAGATAATGTACTATTTCATATTTAGGTTGACAGGGGAATCTTAGACGTTGGTAACTTTCCTTCTTTTCCCAAATGAACATGAAACTTTTTTTTTTTTTTGTGCTCCTGAATTAATTTAGAACTCATCAGTACCATTACCCTTACACTTTCATAAGAAATGCCTGGTGGTTTGACATTCCAGCTCACTGGACATGAGATGTGTTCTCTGCTATCAGATTCAACCAACAGAGCCTTGCCTGCATTCTGACATTTGTATTCATATTAAAAGGTCTGATATTTCCATTCACTTACATTCAGTCATGACATGTTCAGCAGCATGACTTTAAAAACAGCACAAAATGCATAGAAATAATAAGGGAAAGAGATACTAGCAGAATGCACTGCTCTGGTTATAATGTCACACTAACTGGAGGATGTATGAAATGTCAGTTTTCTGTGGTTAAGAGAGACCATTAGATACGTGTGCAGTTCCATGAAAAAATATAGTTATCTAACACAGTGATGATCTTTTATTTCGTGCCTGTTAACTTCTTGGCTAGTTGTTTAAAATATCACAGATTCACAGGAAGGATAACTTTCTGGTCTTCCATGCACCGTATGATAAATGCTAATAGAAAATGAAGGGGTGGGGAAGTTAAAAACAGCTTACATGATTCTTTATAAATTAAGGTTCATTATATCATTATATGCTTAACCAATAGCAGTATATTTTGTTTTGTGTTTTGTTTTGTTTTTTTTTTTTGAGGTAGAGTCTCACTATAGTCCAGGCTGACCTAGAATTCACTATGTAGTCTCAGGTGGCCTCAAACTCACAGTGATTCTCCTATCACTGCCTCCCAAATTGGGCCTAAAGGTGTGTGCAACCACACCCAACCAACACGAATGTGAAGAGAAAAAAAAAAGTAAAAAACAAAAAACCCACATGTAATCATATTCTTTTCCAAATGTGTTCATAAACCTATATTATTCTTAGGAGATTTTTTTTTAGAGGTCTCTTTCAAGAATGGTCTCTCTAGTTATTATTGGTTTGTTTTTCTATGAAGTATAAGACACTGAGTATAAATATTTAAGATTGATTATTAAAGAAAAGGAATTTAATAGGTGATACTATATGAGAACTTGTGAGAACTAGTACAGAAGAAAGATCTGACATATATTTGAAAGTTTATATGTATATAAAAGTTTATCTATATATATATATACACATATATATATAAAAGTTTATCATCTATATATACATATACATGTATATATAAACTTTATGTATATATTATTTGTATATATATATATATTATGTATTTTATATATATATATAAACTTTCAAATTTAATGATTCACCAAAATATTTGTAATAATTACATTAAGAAGAAGCCACCTTAAATTGAGGCATGGAAGTTTTAGCTGGTATAAGAAGGCTGACTTAAAAGAGTTGGTTTCTACTTTGATTCCTCAAATGTGATTATTAATTTCTGATTGTTAACTTTGTAGAATTTAGAATCATCGTAGCAACAAATGTCTTGGCATGTCTATTAGGGACTTTTAAAGTTAGGATTTACTCTAACTGTGGATGACACCTTCCTATAGCTTAGGTTCTGAGACTGTACAAAAAAACCAGAAATCTAGTGGAGTGTTCAGCATTTGTCATTCTCTGTATTTCCTTCTGCTAATGTGGTGATGTGACATGGGCTTCCTATTCCCGACATGCTTCCCCTCCCTTGATAGACTTCCTCTTAAGCCACAAAGTAGACCTTTTCCTTCCTTAAGTTGCTTCCCTGTTGGGTATTTTGTCCAAGCAACAAGAAAGTAACTGGGGTATCAATGACTCTAGAACATTTTCCACAAAATAAATATGGTACGTCTTTAAAAGCAGGAGATTTCCTTTGAAAAGACCATTGAAAAATAATAAGATTATACGTAGCATGGCTATCTTTGAGTGCCTTCAGAGTAGACGTGCATCATGTGGTATTTGATCTCTACATATTTGAGAAAAGCGGATTCTCCAGCCAAACACATGTAGGGAACTTGGCATGTTATAACTGTCAAAATTCCAAAAGTAAATTCATATCAAATCCTCTAAGGACTTGTATAATTAAGAAATATTATATTCTTTGACAAATTTTGATATGTGCATGACTATGAAGTCATTTTATCACAAAGTTTCCATTAATATGCATGGAACTAGTATTTAATATATTACATTTTGGGCATATCAACTGGCAGTGGAAAAAATAAGTGTTAAAAATAAAGTGGTCAAAAAGGTATTAAGTAATATAAACTAATATCTTCTTTAATATTCACTCTAAATAGATTTAATAGATATTACTATTGTAAAGATAAAGAAAGTTGGGCCCAGAGACATTTAAAAATAATGTAACATCTGCTTTGGCTGCACATACCATTTTCAGCAGTTACTTCAGAATTCAAATCAGATCTGTAGGACTTCAAAGTCAATGATTATTTCTATTATGTTCTTGTATAACCTGAAAATGTTATTTTGCATGTTAAAGCTTACTAACCCAATATTTGTTCCAATTTGTGGATCAGAAATATAACAGATAACTATCTTAAAGAAGTAATTTCTAATTACTTTTTTATAATTATGTTGTTTATTGATATCATAGTAGTTGTGTTTTGTAAATGCTTGCCCTGCAATTTATGCAAAAATCCCTTAAATAAGTATTTGTCAGGAACCTAGATGAAGAGAAGAAACTTTGTAACTTAAGTGCACCCAGTAGTAATACATAAGTAGGTTATCTTCCCATTTTCTTTGTTTTGACTGTGGGCCACTATTAGGTCATATATTTGTCACAGTCTGCCTTTCCTTACATATTTAGGCCTTTTGAAACATTAACTATTTTTCTCAATAACTCCTCTGGAACTCAATGCCTATATTAAAAGACTGAAATAGACCAAGAAAAAAAAAAAACATACAGAAAAGATGTTGGGAATCAAATCTTCACTGATACTCACTTGCCACACTCTTAATTTGTCCTGAACTACTATTTCATATTTTCCCTTCCCTTTCTGAACTCATACCAACAACATATAGAGAAATTAGAGGCGGCCTAGAGATTTACATACTACCTGAGTATTAATCTACTTGTTTCCTTCTCTTTCCTTTGTAGTCAAACACTCTAGAAATCTTGCACTATGAAGAATGCTCTTCCCTAGTTTTCTAATTCTACTGAACCTAATTCTATTGAAGCCATAATTCATCTCCATCCACTGAAACAGCTGTTACCTCCATGTTGCAAAATATACACATATACCTATATACATGAATAATATCTTTACATGGCACTAATGAAATTATGTGTTATTTTCCACACAGTGTGCTTTTCTGTGGAAAGTAGAGAACTAAGAACAGAATACAGAGCAAAGAAGAAGTGAAGTACCAGTGCACTGAGTATTGCAAAACAACACTAGATAGAATACTCAGTATTTGAGGCAAGAATGTTCATGGTGATGGTTGGACATGTGTCTTATGACACATAAAGATACAGGGCTGACTGCTGATGGGACAATGTTTTTTATACACATTGGACACTGCATAGTTACATAGTCCATACCAGATATTTATACTTTGAAAATAATATGGTCTTGCTTTGAAAAGGAAAATTAGCACATGAATAAATGCATAAACTTAAGACATTCTGTATTGTTTACAGTATAATTTGAGAGATAAAACCTACTCATATAACAAAAACAAAAAAAACACACCTACTTATAAAAGAATGCAAATAGTTTATTTTTCATAATGGCAAAAGGTGTACCAAAAATTCTGTGGTGTTGGAATGTGGAAGGAAGGCTTTCTAAGAAGGGATTGGCTTTGGTGTTCCATTAAAAATAAGGGATGTACAAAAAAACAAAAGGTGATTCTGAGAAGGAAGAAAAATGGGAGAATGTGCTTTACACAGAAAATACTTCCCAGGGCTGGAGAGATTGTTTAGTGGTTAGGTGCTTACCTGTGAAGCCTAAGGACCCTGGTTCGAGGCTCAATTCCCCAAGGCTCACGTCAGCCAGATGCACAAGGGGGTGCACACGTCTGGAGTTTGTTTGTAGTGGCTGGAGACGCTGGCATGGCATGCACATTCTCTCTCTCTCTCTCTCTCTCTCTCTCTCACTCTCCCTCTTCCCCTCTCTGTCTGTCTCTTTCAAATAAATAAATACATAAATAAATAAAATGCCTCCCACAAGGCGATAGAGAGAGAGAGAGACTCCAGACACACAGCAAGAGAAATTTGTAGAATGTCCTGGTGGGTATTTTCAGGGGAATAGTGAGGTTGAAAGCCAATTTAGCTAAAGTATAGGATGCAGACTACTTGTTTTATAACCTTTGATTAAAAAATTTCAAGTAAAAGATTACAGTAGATTAATATTCAGAGTATTTAATAAAAGTTTTCCAAAAGGAGTCATATCCATGTTTGAAAACAGACATGGGTGTACAAAATCTTAATATATGTTAATCTGAAAATAAACTACACTTAAATGGCTCAATTTCTTTAATTAGATTTTCTCTGAATCTGCATCACTTTTTTGTTCATTGAGAAGCTATATCTTATATACTATAAAATTTTATTTACAGAGTAAAAGTATATATTTCATCAAAATCTATACGATTTCAATTTTAAAACAAAAATTGTCATTATAATAGTTCCCCCTTAAAACTAAATTATGAGTATTCCTTCTTTCCAAATCATCTTACTGTGGGAAGTTTTAAATTAATTTTGTGATAGAAAAATCAATGAAGATACCATTTTATAGTAACTTTGCTCAGGGACACTAGGGTTATTATTAATTTTAACCTCTTAGAAAGAAATGAGTAACAAATATATCAACTTTTTAAACAGCCACAAAAATTCACACAGAAGTTCCTATTGAAATACATTTTAGAATATATTAAATTGCTATTTTTAGTATGCGCATGTGTGTGTGGTGTGTGTACCTGTATGTACACATTTATAAGTGTGTGGGTGAATGTGCATGTATTGGGCATATATGTGAAAGCCAGATGTTGATGTCTTCTTTTTAATGATTCTTCACTGTTTTTTTTTTTCTTTTTTTCCTGAGGTAGGGTCTCACTATCCCAGTCTGACCTGGAATTCACTATGTCGTATCAGGGTGGCCTCGAACTCACAGGGATCCTCTTACCTCTTCCTCCCTAGTGCTGGGATTAAAGGCGACCGCCACTATGCCAGGCTTCACTTTCATTGTGGGAAGAAGCTTTCTCATTGAATGTGGAGCTCACCAGTTCAGCGAGACTGTCTAGCCAGCAAATCCAAAAGATCCACCTGTCTGCCTCCCTGGTGCACTAATTGCAAGCACAGACCACCATGCCCAGCTTTTGCGTGGTAGCTAGAGATTCCAAAATCTGGTCTTCATTCTTGCATGGAAAGCATTTTACACACTGAGCCATCTACCCATCCCTGAGAATATTTTTATAATGCATTCCACTATGGCCATATAAGTAATGATAAACATTTAGAAAATGGGTTAAAATATGTTATAATAAAATAATTCCACATATACAGTGGAATGTTAAGCAGAACTTTACAATGTTTTCAAGTAGGTAGAATATAAGTAATGCTTAAAATGCAGAGTGAAGTACAGAGTATTTACTATGTGTTGAATGGTATGCTATTCAAACATATATGTACCATTGATCAAAGCTAGCTATTTCTTTTTAAATTTATTTATTTGAGAGCAACAGACACAGAGAGAAAGACAGATAGAGGGAGAGAGAGAGAATGGGCGTGCCAGGGCTTCCAGCCTCTGCAAACGAACTCCAGAGGCGTGCGCCCCCTTGTGCATCTGGCTAACGTGGGACCTGGGGAACCGAGCCTTGAACCGGGGTCCTTAGGCTTCACAGGCAAGCGCTTAACCACTAAGCCATCTCTCCAGCCCGCTATTTTTGATATTGTTTCATTCGTTACTGGTTGTGATTTTCTCAACAAAGAAACTTCTTTGTTTCTGACAGGATCTTATAAACTATTATAAACATAAACTATTTATAGAACTTTTATAATGGGAGATAATTTTAAAATATGTTATTTGTTACATTTTTTTATTACGTAGAAACTTAATATGGATACATCATATGTTGGTACCATAATTTCCTTCCTCCCTGCCCGCACTGAGAGCTGTCCTTAGTGGGATTGCTGGGGTTGACCAGGTAGTTGCAGGTTGGGCGTTGTGAGAGCAGCAGCCTGTCATTGTGGGGAGGTCTGTATCTCCGGATGTTCCTTCCTACCCTGCCCGCCCACCCCTCAGTAAACTTCCCTGAGCCTTGGTGGGCATGCTTTAATTCTGCCTAAGCTTTGAGTTCTCAGCATCTTGTGGATTTCTGCTTTGGTTTGTTTTGAGTATCCTCAGTGCCTGTATGTGACACCCTGACACACCCTGTGTGTTCACGTTTCTGTGGGAGCTCATGTGTGCGTGTGTGTGTGAGGGTGCAGGCCAGAAGACGACCTCAAGTATCAGTGCCGTAGGCATTGCCCACCTATTTTGGTCTGAGACTCACAAAGTAGTCTAGAATGGGTGGACAGTAAGCCCAGAGTTCTTCTTTTCTCTGCCTTCCTAGTGTTGGGTTGACAAACACTGGCCATCCTTCTCAGAATCTTAAGTGGACTTTGGAGATTAAGTTTATGTGCACATGCTTCCAAGACAAGCACATCACTTAGCAATAAGCGATCTTCACTGTCCTAAAAATGTTCTTATTATTTTATCTTTTCTAAAAATATTTTTAAATGATGACTACAGAATAACATCAAGAGGCTGAGATATGCCTACAAGTCCAAAGGACCCAGTTTTGTTTCCCCAGGACCCATGTAAGCCAGATGCACAAGGTGGCACATGTGTCTTGAGTTCATATGCAGTGGCTGGAGGTCCTGGTGTACCCGTTCTTTCTCTCTCAAATAAATTAATAAAACATTACAAACATCAAAATTATTAGATAGTAAATTAAATTAAACAAACTCTAAGCAATGTTGCATACAGATATGATAATATGGACTCTTTAATTATTATATATTTGGTTCATAACTCACTCATTCATATAGAAGCTTTGTGGTACTGGGGACTGAAACAAGATCCCACACATGCTATGAAAGTATTCTACCGATGACCTATATCCTCACCTTAACAGTGAGAGGTTAGAGTAGCTATAAATAGAATAAATGAATGTTTAGTGTATAATTTGAAACTTCTTTGGAAAAAAAATCTGTTGATAGGAACACAGATATTAAATTGTTTAAGGGAAAGAATATCATAAGTTTTACAAATAACAGTTAAGATTGGAAATGAAGAACTCTGCTGGTCTTCAGATGCTTCTGTTTGGTGTACACAAAGATTATAGTTGCTGGCCTTTGAAAATTTAAATACTGTTTGGCTAGGATGCAAATGCTGGAATAGTAAACACCTGTGTTTAAGGCATGCACACTTCTCTGCTGACCAGCCCCAGGGTATCTGCTGTGACATGTGATCATCTGAGGAAGCCTTGAAAGAAGCATCTGCACCTAAAAGTAATAGGAGGGTACAGAGTTTTTCTTTCTGTTATCATTTAATAGTTTGAAGTATAAACTCTACCCCATATGCTTCCTTTTGGGGCTTGAACCTGTAAGCAAGTGAATGCAAGGTAGGTATTCCACCACTGAGCTATATCTCCAGTCCAGTACCCTAACAGTCATTCTTACTGTATTTTTAAAATTTATGTTATTTTCAAGTATAATACATACATACATATATATATATATATGTATATATATATATATATATTTGTGTTATACT